>NW_016839725.1:0-859 GCF_001698545.2 Rhinopithecus bieti
GTTGGCTTCATCCCTGGGATGCACGACTGGTTCAGCATATGCAAATCAATAAACATAACCCATCATATAAACAGAACCAAAGAGAAAAACTACATGATTATTTCAACAGATGCAGAAAAGGCCTTTGATAAAAATTCAACAGCCCTTCATGCTAAAAACTCTCAATAAACTAGGTGTTGATGGGACGTATCTCAAAATAATAAGAGTTATTTATGGCAAACCCACAGCCAATATCATACTGAATGGGCAAAACTAGAAGCACTGCCTCTGAAAACTGGTACAAGACAGGGATGCCCTCTCTCACCACTCCTATTCGTCATAGTGTTGGAAGTTCTGGCCAGGGCAATCAGGCAGGAGACAGAAATAAAGGGTATTCAATTAGGAAAAGAGGAAGTCAAATTGTACCTGTTTGCAGATGACATGATTGTACATTTAGAAAACCCCATCATCTCAGTCCAAAATCTCCTTAAACTGATAAGCAACTTCAGCTTCAGGATACAAAATCAATGTGCAAATATCACAAGCATTTCTATACACCAATAATAGACAAACAGAGAGCCAAATCATGAGTGAACTCCCATTCACAATTGCTTCAAAGAGAATAAAATACCTAGGAATCCAACTTACAAGGAATATGAAGGACCTCTTCAAGGAGAACTACAAACCACTGCTCAACGAAGTAAAAGAGGACAAAATGGAAGAATATTCCACGCTCATGGATAGGAAGAATCTGTATCTTGAAAATGGCCATACTGCCCAAGGTAATTTATAGATTCAATGCCATCCCCATCAAGCTACCAATGACTCTTCACAGAATTGGAAAAAACTACTTTAAAGTTCATATGGAACGGAAAAAGAG
>NW_016839726.1:0-1058 GCF_001698545.2 Rhinopithecus bieti
ATTCTTTATAGACAAGCAAATGCTGAGAGATTTTGTCACCACCAGACTTACCTTACAAGAGCTCCTGAAGGAAGCACTAAACATGGAAAGGAAAAACCGGTACCATCCACTGCAAAAACATGCCAAATTGTAAAGACCATCAATGCTAGGAAGAAACTGCATCAACTAATGAGCAAAATAACCAGCTAACATCATAATGACAGGATCAAATTCACACATAACAATATTAACCTTAAATGTAAATGAACTAAATGGTCCAATTAAAAGACACAGACTGGCAAACGGGATAAAGAGTCAAGACCCATCAGTGTGCTGTATTCAGGAGACCCATCTCACATGCAGTGACACACATAGACTCAAAATAAAGGAATGGAGGAAGATCTACCAAGCAAAAGAAAAAAAAAAAAATCAGGGTTGCAATCCTAGTCTCTGATAAAACAGACTTTAAACCAAATAAACATCAAAAGAGACAAAGAAGGCCATTACATAATGGTAAAGGAATCAATTCAACAAGAATAACTAACTACCCTAAATATATATGCACCCAATAGAGGAGCATCCAGATTCATAAAGCAAATCCTTAGAGACCTACAAAGAGACTTAGACTCCCACACAATAGTAATGGGAGACTTCAACACCCAACTTCAACATTACACAGATCAACGAGACAGAAAGTTAAAAAGGATATCCGGGACTTGAACTCAGCTCTGCACCAAGTGGACCTAATAGACATCTAGAGAACGCTCCACCCCAAATCAACAGAATATACATTCTTCTCAGCACCACATCACACTTATTCCAAAATTGACCACATAGTTGGAAGTAAAGCACTCTTCAGCAAATGGAAAAGAACAGAAATTATAACAAACTGTCTCTCAGACAACAGTGCAATCAAACTAGAACTAAGGATTAAGAAACTCACTCAAAACTGCTCAACTATATGGAAACTGAAAAACCTGTTCCTGAATGACTACTGGGTAATAATGAAATGAAGGCAGAAATAAAGATGTTCTTTGAAACCAATGAAAACAAAGACACAACATACCAGAATCTCTGCG
>NW_016839727.1:0-1087 GCF_001698545.2 Rhinopithecus bieti
TTTAGACACAGTCTCGCTCTGTGGCCCAGGCTGGAGTGTAGTGGCGCGATCTCAGTTCACTGCAAGCCCCGCCTCCCGGGCTCCCGCCATTCTCCCGCCTCAGCCTCCCAGTAGCTGGGACTACAGGCGCTGCCGCCACGCCCGGCTAGTTTTTTTTTTGTATTTTTAGTAGAGACGGGGTTTCACCGTGTTAGCCAGGATGGTCTCGATCTCCTGACCTTGTGATCCACCCGCCTCGGCCTCCCAAAGTGCTGGGATTACAGGCTTGAGCCACCGCGCCCGGCCTAATTTTTGTATTTTTAGTAGAGATGAGGTTTCACCATCTTGGCCAGGCTGGTCTTGAACTGACCTCGTGATCCACCTGCCTCGGCCTCCTAAAATGCTGGGATTACAGGCGTGAGCCACTGCCCCCAGCCTACAACTTACATTTTCATACAGATTCCTATTTTTAAGTGTAAATGTTAAATGTTGCAAAATAATAAAATGTACTCTGGTGATTAGAAATTTGAAATAACTATTTTTCATATTGATATTATAATTTGGAGACATTTTTCACTCATATAATTTTGAAGTGGGTGAAGTTCAGTGTACAGTTTTATTTTTAGTCACCTCGCTGTAGGCAACTCTTTGGTCATTTTCCCTGGAAAAATTTTGGAGATGAGGTTATAACAGCTTTCGGATTAAAACATTTCCTGTTATTTTGCATGCAAACTTGTTTACTGTGTTCAAACAGTGGCTAGTCTTGAGACCATAAACAACACCTGCCCTTTTAATGTCTTTCATACCATTACAATTAGCACCAGAACCTCCTGCTATCTTAAGCTTAAAATAAAAGCCCTAATGTACATTGGCTCTTCTTCCCATGCACTGTACTGAGTTCAGAACATGCTGTTAAATGTCAGAGCTCCTATGGTTATGACTCAAACATTAAATGACAAGACAGCACAAAACTATATTTTTGATACTATTTAGCCAAGTTAATGACAAAGACAGTATTTGAAAAAATCAATATCCTTCTATATAATGTTTTAAATATATATTTTTCAACTTGACAGATAAAGCATGTATTCTGTAAAACATGATGTTT
>NW_016839728.1:0-409 GCF_001698545.2 Rhinopithecus bieti
GGGTGAATATCACGCCATGGCTGGATAAACAGTCTGCAAGTGGACATCAGGTCAAAGGTGAACATCAGCCCTCAGGTGGACATCAGGCCCCAGGTTGACACCCAGGCTCAGGTGAACATTAGGCCCCAGGTAGAAACCAGACTCCAGGTGGATACCTAGGCCCCTAGTAAACCTCAGATTCTAGGTTGACATTCAGGCCCCCAGTAGTCATTTGGCCTCATGTATACACTCAGGCGCCAGGTTCACATGATGTCTTAACTGCACACGAAGGGGCCAGTTTGATACCCACATCCTAGGTGAGTGCCAGGTCCAAGGTTACACTCAAGCCCCAAGTGGACACCAGGCCCTAGGTGAATAATACAACCCAGTGGTCATTAAGACCCAGATGGATACCAGTCCCCAGGTTAAA
>NW_016839729.1:0-407 GCF_001698545.2 Rhinopithecus bieti
TTCTATTTGTTCCTGTGCATTTAGTAAAACTACAAACGTTTATGACCTTATCAGGGGCTCTCTAGGTGGTGTTCCTGAGATGGGCGGGGGGGGATGTGTTTGTGTTAGGCTCAGGAAGTTGGGACAGAATAGAAGAATGTGTTTGTACTGGGCCCAGGACTAAGATATGTGGCAGACACCGGTAATTAGAACAGAACAGAGCAGGACAGAGACTTTCACAACGTTTGTCCTTACAATGTCTGGAGTCTATAGATAACCTAATCGGTTAGGTCCGGGGTCGATCTTAAACTAGGCTCAGGGCACCGCCCGGGCTGCCAGGGCGCCGCCCGGGCTGTTTGCCTGTGGACTTCATTTCTGCCTTTTAGTCTTTTCATTTGATCTCTTTCAGCTTAACTCAAACATTTTAT
>NW_016839730.1:0-1491 GCF_001698545.2 Rhinopithecus bieti
GGGACAAAATTTTGTTGATAGTCATTCAGGACTCAAAAATATATAGATTTTATTTGAACTCCTATAAGTTTTCATTGTGATCATAATAATCATGTAATCCTTAAAAATTTAGTTGTACATGTTAAAAATAAGAAGTATAATTGGATTATTTGTAACACAAAGGGTACATGCTTGAGATAATAGCTATCTCCTTTACTCTAATGAGATCACTATACATGTAATGACTGTATCAAAATATTCCATATATGCTCATAAACATATACATCTACATACTCACAAAAATTAAACATAACTTTAAATAACTTTAAATAAAAATGAAAATACAATCTATGGGAGCAAAGTTCTCAAGTTATGTGTAAAGTCACTGGCAACAGGGATTATTGGATATGTCATTTCACTATATTACCAAATAATATATTGTTACCATCTTTTATATCCTTGAGTAAGAGGACATTTTAATGTTGGTGGCAAGATAACACTTCATTACATGCATTATAGTCTTAATACATTAAACACAATTTGAATTTAAAACAAATTAAGGTCACACATAATCTCAAAAAAAAGTGTTACAACACTAACTTCATTTTATTACACAAAACTGCAATTGGTAAAACTATTTACTACAAACATTTAAAATGTTTCCTTTTCATTAAAATGCAGATGAATATTACTCTAAACATCCACCTCATGCATCTCTTACAAGGCTTAACTCAACCAAAAAGAACTTCTCCACTTAGATTTTCATCACAGATCTTGCATTGCACTGTCCTCACTCATCCATGGAATAATTTATGAATGGTGCCCATCTAATACAAAAAAAACCCTCATAGCTCTGATGCAGCAACAGTTGTTGACTCAGTGCTATTACATGAACAAGGGCCAGGTATCAAGGAAAAGCATGAAGGTATTTAAAAGTTGAATTGGATCAACATTTGCTTTTCAAAAATTCTAAAATTCAATGGAAAATTCTACAGTTCAATGGAAAAAGTACACTTTGAATGTGAATACACCTCTTCAACATTAATCTCCTTTTAAAATGACATAAAAACAATTCATGTAATAATTTTAGCTTTGTTTTCTTTTCTATATTCAACACTCTGATTCTGTCAAATGCCTAAATGCAGACATTTTGTCTGTCTGATTTCATCTAAGCTGTGGTTTTTAAACAAATGTGTTTCCACTAAAGAACACTTTCTACCTCTGTTTCAGATTTTAGAAACACTTATTTTAAACCAAATTTTAATTTTTGGGTCCAAAATAAGTTTTAAGGGCATCTGTTCTTTCATACGAAATAGGTTAGGCTGCCTATTTCTTACTCAGCTCACGGAATGGTTCTGCTTATGAAATTCTGCATGCTGCCTTTTAGTGAGTGAAGAGTTTGGGGTTGAACTTGTAAAAAGTCATCTTTCCCTTAAAGAAATGAAAGAAAACAAAGCAAAGTCAGTGAAAGACAGTCTATATAGTTTCAGGAGTAAATCTATATGTGGCTTT
>NW_016839731.1:0-1716 GCF_001698545.2 Rhinopithecus bieti
CTACTTTCAAGGCTACAACTAACTCTACAAGCACCTCCCAAAACCATTCTTACTCCCAGTCCCACTATACCAAAACCCAGAAAGTCCAATCCTTCCTTTCTGCTACTTTACTTCAAAGACCTCCTGGTGTAATTATACCCATCCACCTGCTAGGACCCAGACGGCTCCCATTGGAGGTTATTTCTGGTGCAACAAAGTCCTCTTCAAGGTCCTTAATCACACATCCATTGGTCAATCCCTCTGTGTCCCAGTGTCCCTAGTACCTAGTTTAACCTTATATAGCAAAGCAGAAATAGCTGAACTTGTCATACAATTTAACCCTCCTCCTAATGACCTCCAAAAGTGGGCTATCTTCCTTCCCTTAGTCATCGGAGTCTCCCTGGCCTCCTCCCTAGTGGCGTCAGGGCTCGGAACTGGGGCACTTGCCTACTCGGGACAGTCTACCTGATCTCTAACAGCTCATATTTGAGAGGCCATAGAGGCTTCAGCTGAAAGCCTGGCCTCTCTACAGCGTCAAATTACCTCAGTGGCCCAAGTAGCAGCACAAAATAGGCGAGCATTAGATTTACTTACTCTGAAAAAGGAGAAACATGTCTCTTCTGAAGAGAAGAATGCTGCTATTATGTAAAAGAGTCAGGCCTAGTAGACACTAACATTCAAACCCTAAACAGGATTAAAGCAGAATTAAAAACCCACAATACCCCTTCACCCCGGACCACCGATATGGCTGCTGCCTGTAATACAGCAGATGCTCCCATTCCTAATTCCCATACTAATACTCTGTTTTGTCTTATGTCTTGCTCCTGTTTTAATCAAATTTCTCTGAGCCAAAGTTCAAGAGATCATGCGCATAACCTTCAACCAGATGCTTCTTCATCCGTACGTCCAAATACCAACCATAAACCCCAACCTTAATGACGTCCCCTAACAGCAGGAAGTAGCCAGACAGACCACGGCACCCCTTATCACTATTATCAATAAAAGGTTGGACTGTTTGGATGAACGGAGGCAAGATGGTGCAGTTCTGGGTTCTTCACCGTCAGCTTTCCCGCGCCCGGGAAAGACACAGGTTGACTGTGCAGGCGCAACACGACCTCCGACAGAGAAAAACCGGAACCCACCTAGCCATGCCTACCGCCCGGCTCCTGACCTGCCTATGTCCCGCCCACTGCCCTCCCACTCCCAGGCCCAGGACATAAAAGCTGCTCCTGGTGGGTGCGCTGCGCGCACTTCCTCAGCCCTCACTCCTGTTGGGACTGTAGGAACTCCGCCCGAGAGCTCCACCGGGTGACTCCCCTGGCCTCCCCTGCTGGAGACCGACGGACCTCACCCCTCCCCCACACCTTCTTTCCTGAAGCTGGGGACCAAAATAAATGTGCAGTTTTGCTCCTAGCCTTGCCTACTTGCTGGTCATTTAATACTCGCCCTGGTTTCCTAGAAAGCAAATCAGCTTCCTAGAAACCAAATCAGCTCCCTAGAAAGCAAATCACTATGTTTCTGTATCCATCCCTTATTTGATTCTGATAATTAATTTCTACTTTATCAATTTAAATATTCACTCAACATCATCCAGATTTCTCTCCTTGATGCTTAAGTCCTCTGACATAAAATATTATTGATAAAAACATAAGCTTTTATTTGATAATTTTACTACAGAGAATTTTTTTTTTAATTATACTTTAAGTTCTAGAGTACATGTGCATAACGTGCAGGTTT
>NW_016839732.1:0-1491 GCF_001698545.2 Rhinopithecus bieti
GTTATGAGATCTGTGGTTAGGAAAGGCCTTCCGTATGTTAACTCAACAGGACTTAATTATAAGTTTGACTTTGGAGCAGTTCAAGCCGGCAGTAAGCTATGGGTGTTAGCTAGAGTCTTCTTTCGAGTAGGATTAGCCCTTTCACCTTTCCAGAGGACCACGGTCTCCACGCAGAGTGAAGGTAATATTGGATTCTTCAAGCTGAGGATAGGTGTTGGGATATGCCTGCTGTGAAAGATGGGCCATTGTCACTTTGCAGGCTTTTAGATGACCCAAACCGAGGAGCTATTTCTTCTGGTAAACATTTTAAGATGGGGTGGGGAATGCCTCGATCTAACCAGTGAAGGTGTCAGTGAGCATTGGCAAATATTTGAATCTCCTGCAGAAAGGCATCTGAGTAAATTAGAGTTGCCAGTTCTCACCTGGGTAGGTTCCTCAATGTTGGACAGGTTTAACTGGAGAAGGGGAAAACTGCTGACTGTTTGGGTCATGTCAGGCACAGAGCATGCAGGTGCCAGCTGATGGATTCTGTGTGGCTTGTTTTCCTTGGAGTGGGGGTCTTGTCTTGGAGTCCCTTCATGGTGTTGCTGAAAGATGTTGCTGGAAAAGAGGGTCCTGATACAGACCACAAAGTAGGATTCTTAGATTTTGTGCAGGAGAAAATTTGAGGTGAGTCAGCACAGTGAAAGAAGCAAGTTTATTAGAAATGACTCCATTACAGAGTTGGACATCCTCAGAAAACAAGAGCAGGAATGTACTGTCTTTTGTTAGTGTCTCTACTTATAAGTAACTATAAACAGAAAGAGTTATAATTAAACTTGGAAGGTGCAGATGTACTCACTAAAGTCAGAGATTATTTGTTTTAACAATGACCGTTAACCCGTTGACCTAAGCTAGCTCATTAATATTAACCTCACAAAAAAATGCTGCACTCCTAGGACATTTATACACTTTTCAGACTTGGTGGAAGATGTCTTGTATGGCCACAAATATTCTGCAATTGTAATTTGTGGCCACCTAAAAAATGTGGCTATTTGCAGATCATAAGTATTAACCTTCTAGATGCCTTGTGAGTACCTATGTATTTATTTATTATTATTTTGAGACAGAGTCTTGCTCTGTTGCCCAGGTTGGAGTGCAGTGCACCACCTTGGCTCACTGAAACCTCTGCCTCCCGGGTTCAAGCAATTCCCCTGCCTCAGCTTCCCAGGTGGCTGCGATTACAGGCATGAATCACCACACCCAGCTAATTTTTGTGTCTTTAGTAGAAATGGGGTTTCACTCTGTTTGCTGGGCTGGTCTCAAACCCCTGACAACAAGCGATCTGCCCACCTTGGCCTCCCAAATTGCTGGGATTACAGGCATGAGCCACCACTCCCAGCCACAATGAGGTTTTTAAATAATTCAAACTGATTTCTTGCTGTTGAGCAGGGAGCTGAGCAAATTCAACAGATCATGGGCCTAAAGTAGGAGAAGACTGAGGAGAAACTC
>NW_016839733.1:0-1490 GCF_001698545.2 Rhinopithecus bieti
AACTCTGTGAGATGAAATCACACTTCACAAAGAAGTTTCTCAGAGGGATCCTTCTAGTTTTTATCAGAGGATATTTCCTTTGTCACCATAGGTTTCATTGTGATCCAAAATATCCCTTCTCAGATTCCCCAAAAGCAGTGCAACCAAACTGCTCCATGAAAATAATGGTGTAACTCTTTGAGATGAATTCACACATCACAAAGCAGTTTCTCAGAAAGCTTCTTTCTAGTTTTCATCGGAGGATATTTCGCTTTTCACAATAGGCGTAATACATTCAGAAATATCCTCTTGCAGATTCGACAAAAACAGTGTTAGCAAACTGCTCCATGAAAAGACAGGCGTATCTCTGTGAGATAAATTCACACATTACAAAGATGTTTCTCAGAGGGTTTCTGTCTAGTTTTTATCTGAGGATATTTCCTTTGTCACCATAGGCTTCAATGTGCTCCCAAATATCCCATTGCAGATTCCAAGAAAACAGTGTTAGCAAACTACTCAGTGAAAAGAACAGTGTAACTCTGTGTGATGAAATCACACATCACAAAGCAATTTCTCAGAAAGCCTGTTTTAGGCTTTTATCTAAGGATATTTCCTTTGTCACTATAGGCTTCAAGGAGCACCCATAGATCCTGTTGCAGATTCCAGGAGATCGTTGTTAGCAAACTACGCCATGAAAAGAAATGGGTATCTCTGCCAGGTGAATTCATACATCATAAACTAGTTTCTGAGAAAGTTTCTTTCTGTTTTTTATATGAGGATATTTCCTTTGTCACCATGAGCTTCAATGCACTCCCAAATATTCTCTTGCAGATTCCACAAAAACGGTGTTAGGAAACTTCAACAAGAAAAGAAATGTGTAACTCTGTGAGATGAATTAACACAGCAAAAACTGGTTTCTCAGAAATCTTATTTCTTGTTTTTAACTGAGGATATTTCCTGTGTCATCATACGCTTCAATGCACTCCCAAATATTCCATTGCATATCCCAAGAAAACAGTGTTAGCAAATGCTCAATGAAAAGAACAATGTAACTTTGTGAGATGAATTCACACATCACAAAGCAGTTTCTCAGAAAACTTCTTTCCAGTTTTTTTGGGAGGGTATTTCCTTTGTCACCATAGTCTTCAATGCGATCCAAAATATCCCTTCACAGATTCCCCAAAAAGAGTGCTACCAAACTGCTCCATGAAAAGATTCGTGTAACTCAGTGAGATGAATTAATACATCACAAAGCTGTTTCTCAGAAAGACTCTTTCTAGTTTTTATCAGAGAATATTTCATTTTTCACCATAGGACTCAAAGCGATCCTGAAGATCCCATTGCACATTCCAGGAAAAACGTATTAACAAACTTCTCAAAGAAAAGACTGGTGTAACTGTGTGAGATGTATTCACACATCACAAATAAGTTTATCAGAAAGATTCTTTTTAGTTTATGTCTGAGGATATTTCCTTTGGCACAGTGAGCTTCAATGCACTCCCAAATATCCC
>NW_016839734.1:0-2233 GCF_001698545.2 Rhinopithecus bieti
GAGGACATGCATGCATAGACTGATGGTTTTGTTTTCTTTTAAGAAATGAATGTGCTCATTTTTGTTGTATCTTTTTGTTCTGTAGGACTCGCTACATACTAGATTTTCTTGCACAGCCTGTGACAAAGAATGAGTTTGCTTTGGAATCTGAGGTAGAGTACTCTCTTGTGAAATCAATTTTCTCACTCTGAATCTCATTTTCGATATTATTTTCTTCTAAAAGTTAGCAGTTGTCTACCTATCATTGTTTCATGTTTGTATAGGAATTTGATTAGAGATAATCATTTTGAAGATTTAGGAGGGGTTAATTTTAATTTTTTTTTTTTTACTTTAGCAAATAAGAAGGAGTTGATAAAGACTTTGAGAGGTGTGATCTGAAAAAAAAATTGCTGGAAAATATATAGTGATAGAAAAATGATGTTTGGGAATGCTTTCCCACAATAGAGGAGGTACAAATTTTGGTCTAGGCTTATTTGAGTAAGTGTCTTTACTTTGAGTTATATGTCTTTTGAGTATGACTAATAATACCTCTGCTTAAATGAATCTTTAATACGTCAGATGACCTGTTATAGGAACCATGGAATCACCCTGTTACACATAGCATATAGTTTCTTTTTATTTCTTGCACACCTATTTTGTCATCATGCAATATTTTTTCAGAGAGCTATTTATTTTTATTCTTGGTTCTATAAAGAGACTAAAATAATATTAGAAATTGTGGAAATGTAACTAGACACGGTATCATGTGCCTGTAGTCCCACCTATTGAAGAGATCAAGCCAGGAGAATTTTTGAGCCCAGGAGTTCCAGACCAAGCTTGGCAATACAGCAAACCTTATCTCTAATTTCACGAAGTGGTGGGAGATCAGAAATTTAAATTCTGTTCTCACATTTGTATTACAGAGGGTTTACACTGTGTTTTCCAAGTCCTTTTCATTAAGAGTATAAACTCTTTATCTAGTTGAAGAATATGCATTTAGTTTAAAATAACAACCTGTTTGATAAGCAAAGACTCTTCATATTCCGATGGTCAGACTTTAATTTCACAAAGTTGTTGCATCGTAATTAAAAGAAAATCCACTCAGCGTGTTTGTATCTCATTCTAAATTTCAAATTTCAGAGGCTTTTGTGCTTACTTCTGAAAAAATAATTGTAAAGCTGCTGCATTACTATGAACCACTTGAAGCTAGGAAACCTCTTTGTACGTATCCGGGAGTACCCAGAATAAGGTCTTGCATGTAACAAAACATTTTAATAGTTTTTAATGTGAATCAACAAACAGGCAAATGGGCTTTTTATAATGGAATGTTACAGGTAACATAATATGCATGGCAGATCTCATATTTAAATCTATTAAATTTCTTGAATGTTTTGAATTTATCTTTTCTTCTAATGTTGAGAATGTATAAGTTATGTTGATAAAATATGTCATATAGAAGAAAATAAAAATTAGGAAAGATGAAAAGGAAATAGGAAAGGTGGATACAGCGTGTTTTCTAATATCTTCTAACTGGAAGATTAGATTAGGATTTTAGTTTAAATTGTCTTAAATTTTCAAAGCCCCAGCCATGTTCTATTAAATGCATATTTTTCGGGACATACATTACTCTTTCGCATTCCGAATAAAAATTCTTTCTCCGGGTGTGAAGTTGCTGGAACGTTATTGTTTGTTCTTCTCTTTCTCTGTTGTAAGAATGTTTCAGCTTCAGGTGAATGATCCTGGTTAACTCTTGGGATGTGTTATTTTACAGTAAACAAATTAAACTCTGTGTTACATAAGTATTTACACAAAACACATTGTAGAGTAAATGCTATCCAGTATTATTAGGCATATATTGCGAACACAAGCTTTTCTTTTAAGTTCATATTTGATTGACTGGTCATGTCTCGTTTTTTGTTTGTTTCTCCCTCCTTCCCCTTTGTTTAAAAATGATGTACCTCAGTCTGACTTTTTCCTTGCAGACCACATGTCTTTACTGTCTATTCTTTCATTTCACCTCTGTTTCTATTGTCAAGATACTTAGTTACAGCTTTCTATTTAGTAGGTATGTGTGGCCTTCATTTATCACTCATTGCTCCATCAGGTGGATGGTTGTTTTGTTCTCTCTTTTTTGGAAGGAGCTGAAGTTATGCAATAATTGTTTTGTGTGTGTGTGTGTGTGTGTGTGTGTGTGTGTGTTTTGAGACGGAGTCTCACTCTATCACCCAGGCTGGAGTGCAGTGGCACGATCTTG
>NW_016839735.1:0-859 GCF_001698545.2 Rhinopithecus bieti
CCTATAGGTGCAAAACTTCGTTCATTCATTGTCCCATCTAGGAGGTTTTGTGTCTTAGCAGCGTGTTCCATAGCAACACATCCCTCTATCAAAATATTCATCATATTATTTTGAAATTCTCTGCTTAGGTGTGTATTTTTCCCACTAAGTTTAGAACTGGTTAAGGACAGGCTATGGAGTATGTATTACATATATACACACACACATGTATTATATATATACTTTTGTATATGTACAATACCATTGTACATATACAATATATATTTATATATACACACACATATATATTTCTCCCTCTCTATACACACACCACACACATATATACACACACACATATATATGAAATACACACACACACACTCTCTTCTACTGCCAAGCACAGAAAGACAAAACTAGGCGAGGGTTCTTTTCGTGTTCATGAAAAAATAGATGTGCTTAGTTGAGAGCGTCCTTAAGTTGCCAGGGGAAAGACAGGATGGATTCACAAAGGGAGATAGTGTTTTTTTTTTTTCTTTTCTTTGTTTAACTCTTGAATTTGAAATAATCCAGACTTATTGAAAAGTTGCAAAAATAGTACAGAGAATTCCCGTATGGTCTTCCCTCAGGTTCCCCAAACATTTCACCCCATTTGTACTTTCTCTTTCTCTCTCTCTCTCTGTGGATATAATTTTTTTTTTTCCTGAAATGTTTCAGAGTGGAAGGTAGAATGTAGGGCAGGGTGAAAGGTAGAAGGAGAGAGGTGGGTTGGGAGGCCTTTTTTTTTTTTCCCTTCTGAGATGGAGTTTCACTCTTGTCACCCAGGCTGGAGTGCAATGGCATGATCTCGGCTCACTGCAACCTCTGCCTTCTTTTTTTTTTT
>NW_016839736.1:0-1668 GCF_001698545.2 Rhinopithecus bieti
CTGGATGTGGTGGCATGTGCCTCTGATCCCAGCTACTTGGGAGGATTGCTTGAGCCCAGGAGTCCGAGGCTGCACTGAGCTATGATCTTGCCATTGTACTGCAGCCTGTGCAACAGAACAAGACTCTCTCTGAATTAAAAAAAAAAAAAACAAAAAAAAGTAATATTGGTGGCTGGGTTTCACCCCCCAGAGTTTCTTACAGATTTTTGTCTGAGTTGTAGCCTCGATATTGGGATTTTTAAACTCCTCAGGTGATTCTAATGAATAGCCACACTGAGAACCACTAGTATAGATGAAGTTATTCAAATTGGGCAGTAGAGTTTAGATGCTATGAAGACATAAGGTTCCCAAAACTTCTGACGGGGCAATTAGATAATATAAAAGCTATTGTACATCATAGGTCAGGTTAGTTTGCCTGTCTTTGAACTTGACTTCTTTATACTTTTTCCTCCCCTCTGCTTCAGGGTGGTCAATGAGGTTTCTACTGAACTGGCTGTGGGTCTACAGAAACATCCAGCGCTTTCATATTCAAGTCTGCTCGTTTCAAATCAGAGCCTCTGACCTTGATCACTGATATCTTTTCATGTCTTTCAAATGTTTTATTTAACAGTCATTCTCGTGTTCATTCAGAAAACATAGCACTGTGAGATGCAGGCTACACTTACATACTTGCCATACTTAATATCATCATAGGAGCTAAGGCAAGAAAACTGATCAAATGTAATGCAAACTGCCAGGTGCGGTGGCTCACACCTGTAATCGGAGCACTTTGGTAAGCTGAGATGCGTGGATCCCCTGAGGTCAGGAGTTCGAGACCAGTCTGGCTAAAATGGTGAAACCCTGTCTCTACTAAAAATACAAAAGTTAGCCGAGCGTGGTGGTACGCACATGTAGTCCCAGCTACTCAGGAGGCTAAGACAGGAGAATGGCTTTAACTTGATAGAGGGATGTTGCAGTGAGCCAGGATGAACCCACTGCACTCCATTCTGGGTGACAAAGTGAGACTCTGTCTTTAAAAAAGAATGCTGTGTTTTGTGGATTAATGTTTTTGAACCAACAATACACAGAAAAAGCTACATTTAATTGAATCATGTCAATCCTAAGCATTTCAGAAAGGTGAGGCTTAATATATTTTCCCTTGTAAAACAGAATAGAAACTCGCAACTACATGCACCCCTACACAGACAGCTGCCACTATGACACCATGAACTCTTGGAGTCAGATGCCACTGATCATTTATAACTCATTCCTCCACTTCGTTCTCTACTAGCATTTGCAAAAGGATATAATAGTATAATAAAAAATGATCAGAGAAAACACTGATCCCTTAATTCACTTTGAATGTGAATGATGTGAAACAGGTCATGATGTGATCTGGGAAGCAGGGCACTCAGGCTCCCTGATTTCTGGATGTGTGTTCACTGCCTGGCAAGCACCACGCTGATGGCTTTGGTGGTTGGACTTGTGATTCAGATGAGTCTGGGTCCAATCCCAGCTCTGTCACACACATTGTGACATGACCTGCGCAAGTCACCAATCAATCTAGGCTTCAAATGTCATTATTTATAAAGGGGGATGTGAACCCTGCCTTATAGGTTTAGATAATTAAATGGCTACTGTGACTAATGTTCCTGGCATGTAAACCATCTTAATCTTTATCGCACCCTC
>NW_016839737.1:0-863 GCF_001698545.2 Rhinopithecus bieti
ATGTACAACTCAGCATTAATTAATCCAAACGGTTGGGAACAACCTAAATACTTACCAGTGTGGAATGGGTGGAGAACAGTGTTTATCTTATGCCAACATCTGTTGTTTTTAAAAAGAAGATACATAGGCTGGGCGCAGTCGCTCACACGTGTAATCCCAGCACTTTGAGAGGCTGAGGCAGGTGGATCACGAGGCCAAGATATCCAGACCATCCTGGCCAACATGGTGAAACCCTGTCTCTACTAAAAATACAAAAATGATCTGGGCGTGGTGGCACACGCCTGTAGTCTCAGCTACTCAGGAGGTTGAGGCAGGAGAATCGCTTGAACCCGGGAGGCGGAGGTTGCAGTGAGCTGAGATCACGCCCAGCCTGGTGACAGAGAAAGACTCCACCTTGGAAAAACAAACAAACAAAAACTGGTAACAGTGGTCACAGGGCAGTGATGGGAGTAGGACTGCCTTTCACTCTCCAGGACCTTTTGAATGTCGCTCATATTACATATTCAAAATATATGACTACAGCAAATATTTTCAAAGTAACTATGAAAAACTGGGAGAATAATAATATCTGACACACAGGACTGCTGTGTAATTAAAGGATGAAAAACATTAAGCACTATCAGAGTTCAAAGGAAAAAGATTAACTCTAGCTTGGATGTCAGAGCGGGGATCATGTAAAGGAAGTGAGTATTTCAAGTCTTGAAGGATGGAGAAGATTTAAAGAGACAGAAGTGTGGAGATGATGTCCCAGATGGAGATAAGAACATAGGCGAAGACGATGAAGAGATGAGAAGGTATAAATTCTAAGTGCAGCTCTCAGGCTGGGCTGCAGAACAGGGCTTAGGCAACAAGCTGGAGTGCAA
>NW_016839738.1:0-284 GCF_001698545.2 Rhinopithecus bieti
TCATCAGGTGGATCAAAGAAAATTATATGAGTGAAAATATTTCACCAAGTCCAATACAGATGGACACTTTGGTTTTCACTTCACTAGGGATGAAGAGGGAAAAAAAGACCCAGCTGAGCAAGAGATTTTTGGGAACAAGTAACTTTCCAGATGAAGCATTGGTTTTCTTCAGCAGGTCTCAGGTGTGCGAACATTTGGATCATCTGTTGAAGGGAGATATCCAATCTCCTAGACAAAAATGTTCCAAACTTTCACAAACTTAACACCCCCTGTAGTTTAAAAGG
>NW_016839739.1:0-861 GCF_001698545.2 Rhinopithecus bieti
ATCTCCTCAGTGATCAGTTTGCTACCACAGTTTTCTTGAAATCTGCAGTGGAATACTTCTTAGCGCTATGCAGCTGACAGTGACAAAGCAAATATCCTCAGATCAAATACTTATAGAAGCTTTCTGAGAAATTGTTTCTTATGTGTTACTTCATCAGTCAGAGTTACTCCACTATTTGTTGGAGCCGTTTCCTATGGCTGTTTCGTGGATTCTGAGAAGTGATATTTCGGATGCGTTTGAAGGGTAGAAGTACAAAGAAAATATCGTCCGAGATTAAGCGGAATGAAACATTCTGAGAAACGGCTTTGTGCTGTGTGAATTCATTTCACAGTGTTACATTTCACAGTGTTACTCCACCCTTTCTTGGGGGAGGTTGTTAGCACTCATTTTGTGGAATCTCAGAAGTGATGTCTTGGATATCGTTTAATACCATGGTGGATAAGGAAGTATCCTAAGAAAAACGTGCAGAGAGGCCTTCTCAGAAACTTCTTTGTTGTGGGTGAACTCAGCCCACAGAGTTCCATCATTGTTTGCAATGAGAAGCTTGCTTGCAGAGTTTTCGCAGAATCTGCAATAGGACACACGGTGGCGCTCCGAGACCACAAATAACTTCATCTTAAAAAAGACGCTTTCTGAGAAACAGCTTTCGGATGTGTGAATTCAACCCACTGAGTTTCACATGTGTTTCGTGGGGCCGTTGCCTAGCTCTGTTTGTGTGGAATCTGAGAACTGATATTTCGAATCCCTTTGAAGAAAATGGGGACAAAGGAATTATTCTCGCATAAAATTGAGAAAGAAGCTTTCTGAGAAACTTCTTTCTGATCTGTGAATTCATCTCACAGAGTTACATTTTATTCCACA
>NW_016839740.1:0-285 GCF_001698545.2 Rhinopithecus bieti
CATAATAGATATAATAGATAGAGGTAGAAAATATAGACATAATTGATATAGGTATAAAATATAGACATAATGCATATAATAGATATAGGTATAAAATATAGACATAATAGATATAGGTATAAAATATAGACAAAATAGGTATAATAGATAAAGGTATAAAATATAGACATAATAGATATAATAGATATAGGGATAAAATATAGACATAATGGATATAATAGATATAGGTATAAAATATAGACATAATAGATATAATAGATTTAGGTATTAAATATAGACAAAATA
>NW_016839741.1:0-2029 GCF_001698545.2 Rhinopithecus bieti
TGAACCCAGGAGGCGGAGGTTGCAGTAAGCCAAAATCACATTACTGCACTCCAGTCTGGACAACAAGAGCGAAACTCCATCTCAAAAAAAAAAAAAAAAAAGAAAAGAAAACAAAACAAAACAGAAAAAAAGAAAGACAAATCAAGGGCTGGGTGCGGTGGCTCATGCCTGTAATCCTAGTACTTTGGGAGGCCGAGATGGGAGGATTGCTTGAGCCCAGGAGTTCCAGACAAGCTTGGGCAACATAGCAAGACACTGTCTCTGCAAAAACATTTTTAAAAAATTAGCCAAGTGACCAGGTGCAGTAGCTCACACCTGTAATCCCAGCACTTTGGGAGGCCAAGGCAGGTGGGTTACCTGAGGTCAGGAGTTCGAGGCCAGCCTGGCCAGCATGGTGAAACCCCGTCTCTACTAAAAATACAAAAATTAGCCTGGTGTGGTGGCTGATGCCTGTATTCCTAGCTACTCGGGAGGCTGAGGCAGGAGAATCGCTTGGACCTGGGAGGCAGAGGTTGCTGTGAGCCAAGATCGTACCATTGCACTCCAGCCTGGGTGACAGAGCAAGACTCCCTCTCAAAAAAAAAAAAAAAAAAAAAAAAAAATAGCCAGAATGGTGATGTGGGCCTGTAGTCCCAGCTACTCAGGAGGCTGAGGCAGAAAGAACACTTGAGTCCAGGAGGTTTGAGGCTGCAGTGAGCCATGACCACACCACTGCAGTCCAGCCTGGGCAATAGAGCAAGACCCTGTCTCTACAAACAAATTTTTAAAAATTAGCTGGAGTGGTGGTGCGTACCTGTAGTCCCAGCTACTCAGGAGGCTGAGGCAGGAGGATCACTTGAGCCCAGGAAGTTGAGGCTGCAATGTACCAAGATCATGCCACTGCCCTCCAGCCTGGGCAACAGAGCAAGATTCCATCTCAAAAGAAAGAAAGATAAATCAAGATGGATAGAGGGAGGGAGAGAGACATGGAGAAGGAAAGAAGAGATGGGGGAGATGGCAAGAAAAAGAGACAGAAGAAAGCTCATGCAGTCCTTGCCAAAGGGCGCCCACTCTGGGCTCACACTGCACCCATACTGGGGGCCGGCAGAATTGGACTCTGCCTTTTACTCCTGCCCACACGCTGTGCACTCCCATGTAAGACACTGTCACACACACACACGCTCTCCATGTGCTTATTACAGATCACAGTTCACTCTAACCTTCCCCACTCTCACACCCATGTACACACACGGATATCTTCCCTCTCTCCTACACTCTCCCAGTCTCTCACACTCACTCTTGCATACTCCCCAGCAGAGATCCCTGACATCATTTAGTCGCTAATGTCTACTCAAGAAAGGAAGGGAGGCCAGGTGTGGTGGCTCATGCCTGTAATCCCAGCATTTTGGGAGGCCGAGGCAAATGGATCACCTGAGGTCAGGAGTTCAAGACCAGCCTGTCAACATGATGAAACCCCGTCTCTAGTAAAAATACAAAAATTAGCCAGGCCTGGTGGTGTATGACTGTAGTACCATCTACTTGGGAGACAGAGGCAGGAGAATTGCTTGAACTTGGGAGGTTCAAGCCATGGGAGGTGGAGGCTGCCGTGAGCCGAGATCATGCCACTGCACTCTAGCCTGAGCAACAGAGCAAGACTACCTCGAGAAAAAAAAAAAAAGAAAGAAAGGGACTTCCCAAGGTCATGTATCAGGGCAGGGAAGAGCTGGGGGCCCAGCTGCCTGCTCCCCTGCTGAGCTGGGAGACCACCTAGGTCTGACTTCTCCCATCTTCCCAGCCTAAGCCAGGTCCTGGGGTCATGCAGGCTGGGGAGGCACCGAGGAACACGCCTGGCATGTGCTGACAGGGGATTTTATGCTCCAGCCCAGCTGGCTGGGAGGAGCCTGCTGGGCAGAGGCCAGAGCTGGGGGCTCTGGAGGGCACCTGGGGGAGATTGCACTGTGAGGATGAGCTCAAGTTGGGTCAGAGAGCAGGGCCGACTCTACCAGTGCCTGCATCAGCCTCATTGCTCTCCTGGGCTCCTGGCCTGCTA
>NW_016839742.1:0-1721 GCF_001698545.2 Rhinopithecus bieti
AAAAAAAGGAATTTATTTCTTCTCTGGACAATCTTACCTTGGTCAATGTCACCACCATAGATCTGTTTAGTTGTTCATGTTAAAGAATTTGGAATTCTTGACTCTTTTTCCTACTCAAAGCATCTACACCATATATCCCATCTCTCCCAAATTCTCACACTCTTCTGCATCCCATAGATTCTGCTTTATTTTGGCTTTTATTAGCTCTTGTCTAAACAATTTTAATAACCTTTTAACATGTTTTCACTCCAGTCTCCCCACAAAAGCCAATTCTTCACAGCCACTGAGAAGATTCACATGTTCAAAGATGAACTTCATTATTCCACGTTTCCTTGGTTAACATCTTTCAGTCTCCACCTTCACTTCCCAGAATTTTTTCTAGGGATGAGTAGAAACAGCATTTATGCATTGTTCTCCAAAACATGGCTTCAGGCTACTTTTCTGACCTCATGATTCTCACAATCACCTACGTGGTCTGCTCCCCCTTTCTAAAGCTAGAAAACACATTGCATGAGACTCAACATAAATGGTACCTCCTACATGTAACATTCTCATCTTCCCTACATTAAGATTTGATGAGCACTCCCACTCTCTGTTCCTATAGTATTGTAATATTTTTAAAAATATTAGTAATTTTTATTTCTTTTTTCTATGATATGACAGTCTTGTCCATTTTTAAGACAGACTGATTTTATTACAGCCTTTCACACCTAATTACCACAAATCACCTTAACAAGAAATCTAGTGCTATTAAAATGAAAAAAAGGAGAAAAGCTACTTTTTAAAATTATTGTTTTTATTTTCCCAGAAAGCACACATTTCTGCTTTATGTTTCTAGTCTTCTGTAAATACTTCAATGTTTTCTATGAATACCCCTCTGTTAAGTATTACCACTGGTTGAAGACTACTGAAATATCCATATTTATTCCTTGAGTCCTCAGGAGTTACCAGTAAAGACTAGGCAAGCAACAAAACTGTTAAATGGTTGACTCAAAGCATATTTTTCAATTCTGTTGTTTCTTATAGCTCTGGTTTATCATTATCATAGCACCTGACTGCCACCTTTTATGCATGAGGTGTATTTTACAAATTCTTGCAGAAATCACTGATCCCTTGAGGATTATGTAGTGTAGAGCTATCATCTTCTATTCCTTTTAATAACTGTTGTCTACCGACCTACTGACAACTATTAAGGAAAATTTTAGCACCAGATATCTTTTATTTTCATCCAAGTCTTATCCTCATCTTAGATTAATTCAGTAGCTAACTCCTCCTCACTTTGAGTCTTGCACTCTTTCAGTTCTATTGGTTTTTATTTCTACTTTACTTTGGGACTCTATATTGAAATCTTGAATACTGAGATACTCAAACCTTGGATACTGACAATATGTAAGAGGAGTCCAACTCAAAATCTTCAACTTTATTCTATGCCTTTAGTCTCTCAATATTTTAACATTCTTAGTTCATTACACCCTTTATTCATCCCCAATTTTTCTCCTTTCCCTCCTTTTAAAACTTTTCGTACAGGGGAAGTAGCAGAGGCCTGAGCAGACGTGAACGACTCTGTCTGACAGCTTTGAAGAGAGCAGTGGATCTCCCAACACGGAGGTTGAGATCTGAGAACGGACAGACTGCCTGCTCAAGTGGGTCACTGACCCCTGAGTAACCTCACTGGGAGACATCCACAACGAGGGGCAGTCTGACACCCCACACCTCACAGG
>NW_016839743.1:0-860 GCF_001698545.2 Rhinopithecus bieti
CATTTTAAAAATATATCAGCGTCTTTAGATTTTGGAAATATTTAGGACCCCTTTCTCAATTTTTGAAGACCTACCTGTTCGAAGAACAACTAAAATGCTTGCAGTCCCATCAAAATAACTAACTGACCATGCTTTCTCTAATTTATTGTTTTCATGCTTGCTAATATCCACTTCTGGAACAGTTTCTTCTCTGTCTTAAGTTGATCTATTCCTGCCTGTTCTTCAGATTTTAGATTGGACATCACCTCCTGTGCAAAGCAAGAGCTTGTTAGGTGCTTGCGTTTACCCCATTGTTGTTCTTTCTATTATGCTGTAATTCACAAATCCTTCTCTGTGTCCCCTAAAAGACCAGGGATTCTCAACTTGGTGTATATCGACCTTTGGGCTATCCATGATATACCCTTAAAATTTTGTATTATTTGCTTACTGCCACAATAATACAGAATAAGAGCAACCGCAAAACCTCAGTGGCCCATAGTAAGTGAATATTTGTTATGTGTCTGGAGTCAGGTGGTATTCAGGAGGCAGGGGTCCTGCCACTCTTGGATGGGCTTGTTTACCCCTCTGGGATTACCTGGCTGCTGGCTGATGGAGATTGGCCTTTGCTGTGGCAACTGGGCCCTGTTCCACATGCTTCCCATCTCCCTTCTGGACTAGAAAGCTAACCCAGGATGTCCTTCTCATGGTGGTGGTAGAAATGCAAAAGATCAGACCCCAAAATGCAAGCCTGTTCCATCAGCTTCAGCATTGGTCATTCCCACTAACATCCTTTTGACCAAAGCAAGTTACATGGATGAGCTCAACGTCAAGTGCTGGGCAAGGTCCCCCTACTCACAGAGTGAAGGTTGGCCACGCTGCCT
>NW_016839744.1:0-408 GCF_001698545.2 Rhinopithecus bieti
AACCCGCTCGCCCCTCGCGCATGCGCATTGCCTGGGAAGCCCCGCGCTCCCCTGCCGCCAGTCAGGCTGCGTCCCCTTTAAACGACGACGGTGGACGCTGGGCGCCAGGGGCTCTCCTGCTGCAGCCTTGGCAGCGGCTGCATCCGGGGTCCTGGAGGGGGCAGCGTGGGAGAGGCGGCCGAGGGCGGCGTGCCAGGACCAAACCCCCAGGAGTCCGGTCCTCAGGACCTAACCCCAGGAGTCCGGTCCTCAGGACCTCCCTGAGCCGATTTCCACCAGGGGAGGGGAGCTTCAGAGCGCCTGCTGGGGTCATCTCACGAACCCCCTTCAGTTCCGATTCTGGACCCCTTCGGGTGAGAATGGATGGGCTGAGCACATTCACTGAGGTAGGCAGGTCCTCCCGGCAGC
>NW_016839745.1:0-661 GCF_001698545.2 Rhinopithecus bieti
CAGCCTCCCGAGTAACTGGGACTACAGGCGCCCGCCACCTCACCCGGCTAGTTTTTTAAAATTTTTTTTAGTAGAGACGGGGTTTCACCGTGTTAGCCAGGATGGTCTCGATCTCCTGACCTCGTGATCCGCCCGTCTCGGCCTCCCAAAGTGCTGGGATTACAGGCTTGAGCCACCGCGCCCAGCTCAAGTCTCGTTTATTGAATGTAGGGTTATGCCTTATATAGGCTGGCAGGGGAAGAGGTTGGGCCAGGGCGGTGACAGGAGGCTGGGCTTACTCAAATTACAATTGCGCATGTGCCCTGGGTTTGTACTTTTCCCGGGCGCGGGATCGCACCTGTGCCCCAGGCTGCATATCTTCCTGGGCGGGGAAATGTTTGCGCGCACACGGGAAAGGTTGGCACGCACGGGAACAGTTAAGGCGTACGCGGGAAAGGTTGGCGCCCGCAGGAACAGTTTAGGTGCGCACAGGAAAGGTTAGCGCACGCGCGGGAAAGGTTAGCGTGCGCGCAGGAAAGGTTAGTAATGAAGAACCCAGAAATGTGCCATTTTGTCTCCGCTTTGCGGAGATCAAGCAACAGAGGTCGGCTAATTCCGGGCCTCATGGCTCTGGACAGGTCCCCCTTTTTTATATATAATTATGGCTAGAAGAATGTCCCTC
>NW_016839746.1:0-861 GCF_001698545.2 Rhinopithecus bieti
GATCTGTGAGTTCATCTCACAGATGTATAACTTCGACTTCAGGAAGTAGTTCGTGAACACTCTTTTCGTGGATTCTGGAAAATGATATTTGGGGCCCATAGGGGTCCATGATGAAAAAGGAAATATCCTCACATAATAACTAGAGGGAAGCTTTCTGAGAGATTGCTATCTGAAGTGTGACTTCATCACACAGAGTTCCACCCTTCCCTTCTAGGAACAGTTTGCTAACACTGTTGTCTTGGATTCCCCAAAGGTATATTTGGGAGCTGATTGAGGGCTACGGTGAAAAAGGAAATATCCTCAGATCAAAACTGGAAAGAAACCTTCTGAGAAACTGCATTGCCATGAGTGAATGCAACTCACAGAGTTACACGTTTCTCTTCAGTGATCAGTTTGCTAACTAAGTTGTCTGGAAATCTGCAATGGGATACCTCTTAGAGCAATGAAGCTTATGTTAACAAAGGAAATATACCCAGATGAAACCTAGAAAGGAACTTTCTTAGAAACTTCTTGGTGATGTGAGTATTCATCTCAGAGAGTTACACTTACGTTTCTTGGAGCAGTTCATTAACACTGTCTTTGAGGAACGTGAGAAGTGCTTCCTTGGATCGCATTGAGGCCTACGCTGTTAAAGGAAATTTCATCTGTTCAAAACCTGAAAGAAGCCTTCTGAGAAACGTCTTTGTGATCTGTGAGTTGATCTCACAGACGTATAACTTAGACTTCAGGAAGCGGTTTGTTAACACTCTTTTCGTGGAATCTGGAAAGTGATATTTAGGAGCCCGTAGGGGCCCATGATGAAAAAGGAAACCTCCTCACATAATAACTAGAGAGAAGCTTTCTTAGAGACTGCTTTCTGAT
>NW_016839747.1:0-284 GCF_001698545.2 Rhinopithecus bieti
TTATCCAGGTGTTGTGTGTCTAAGTTACCCTGGCTAGGAAAACGGATACCATTCCCCCTTGTGCTTCCCAGGTGAGGCGATATCTCGCCCTGCTTCAGCTCTCGCTGGCCAGGCTGCAGCAACTGACCAGCACCGATTATCCGGCACTCCCTAGTGAGATGACCCCAGTACCTCAGTTGAAGAGGCAGAAACCACCGGTCTTCTGTGTTGCTCGCGCGGAGAGTTGGAGACTGGAGCTGTTCCTATTCGGCCATCGTAGAAAGAAGCTTTCTTAGAAACTTCTT
>NW_016839748.1:0-860 GCF_001698545.2 Rhinopithecus bieti
CACATGCAGCAACATGAATGACTCGAAAATATGCTGACCAATAGAAAATGCACAAAACAATGTATACATGAAAGTTCATTTTTGTTTCTTAATGTGTGATAACAGCACTATTTTTTGTAGAAAATATTCTCATATGTAGGAAATATTACTTTGAATGTAGTTTCACAATATGTGCAATGTGCAGAAAGTATAAAATGGTTCAGCCATGACATTAAATAAATGAATAAATAAATGATATGCTGATAGATATAGATGTATAGAGACAAATATAACACAATAATTAACAATTTTGTAATCTATCTACTTTTTTAACTTTTCTGACTTTATTAATATTTAAAGTACAGTTGGAAGAAGTGTATGAGGAAAAATAACCAATTTCAATTAATTTGTGAAAGTGAGAACTCAGACAATATAAAAACCAACAGATCTGAAGAATTTTATATTAAACTATAAGTTGAATATTTATAATAAAAAGGCTTTGTTTTTTATACTTTTGGGTTTTTTGCTTACTCTTAAATTGTGTAAGTCCATTCAGATGAAGATTTTATTTTATGTATGTATGTATGTATGTATTTATTTGAGATGGAATCTCACTCTGTCACCCAGGCAGGAGTGCAATGGTGCGATCTCAGTGCACTGCAACCTCTGCCTCCTGGGTTCAAGCAATTCTTCTGCCTCAAACTCCTGAGTAGCTGGGATTATAGGCGTGTGCCACCACGCCAGTCTAATTTTTATATTTTTAGTAGAAACGGGGTTTCACCACATTGGTCAGGCTGGTCTCAAACTCCTGACATCGTATGATCCTCCTGCCTCAGCCTCCTAAAGTGCTGGGATTACAAGTGTGAGCCACCACGCCCTGC
>NW_016839749.1:0-861 GCF_001698545.2 Rhinopithecus bieti
CAGGGCCAGCAGGTCTGTACTCAGCCTTAGCCCTGGGGAGTTGCAAAATAAACTGAGACCCTTACAGGTTTGGCTCTGAGTCACCACCCAAAACTGATGTAGAATTGTAATCCTCCTGTGTCAAGGGAGGAACCTGGTGGGAGGGAATTGGATTTAGGGACAGTTTCCCCAGTGCTGCTCCCCTGAGAGTGAGGGAGTTCTCAGGAGAGCTGATGGTTTCAAAGTGTGGCACTTCCTCGTTCTCCACTCACTCCCTCCTGCCGCCTTGTGATGAAGGTGCCTGCTTCCCCTTCGCCTTCTGCCATGATTGTAAGCTCCCTGAACTGCGAGTCAGTTAAGCCTGTTTCCTTTATAAATTACCCAATCTCAGGTCTTTCTTTATAGCAGTGTGAAAACAAACCAATACAGACCCCTTCCCTGAGGTGCCTTCTCCTTAGGTAACCAGTTGCCCCCATGCTCTTCTTCGCCCTGGTCTTTCTGTTCCCCTCATGAGGCCCAAGTGATCCACATGGCCAGCCCCAGCCCCATCCTACTGCAGGCCTGTGTGGCTACTGGAGAGCCCATGCTCATTTCCTCACCCTGAGGGGGCCTGATACGCTTTCTGGATCCTGGAGGAAACTGAACCCCTATTCTCATGCTGGTGCAACTTCTTCCAAGACCTCAAAACTGGACAGTGTGAACTGGTCTTTTTTCTTGTCTCCTCTTGCTAGGACTGTCATTGGGACAATCATAGATGGGCATGGGAGTAGACGACAATGGATCAATGGATGGATGGACAGTAGTCCAGGGAGGATATCCCTGTGTGTCCTGATCTGGGCCCTTCCTCCAATGTGCAGCCTTCCTGAGTGAGTTTATACAATC
>NW_016839750.1:0-859 GCF_001698545.2 Rhinopithecus bieti
TGAGACTCAGTCTCAAAAGTAAATAAATAAATAAATGAAATTAATATTGCAGTGTGCTTTATGACTAATGAAATTTACAGATATTGCCATTTTATGGAATTCTATCAGCCTTTTATTTTCACAGCTTAAATATTTTAACACCAAAATTAAATTGGAAATTTTAGAGAGTAAAATGTTAATTTTTGGATTTTTTAAACAGATGAAGATGAAAAAACCACATTAAATTTGGAGAATTCCAACAAAAGCCTCTCTGCTGAACTCACAGAAGTTAAAAAGGACCTTCATCGGTTACAAGAAAACTTAAAGATTTTGGAAGACATGAATTTACAATTTGAAAACTAACTGAATAAGACAATCAGAAACTTATCTACAGTAATGGATGAAATCCACACTGTTCTCAAGAAGGTGAGAAATTTTGTACTTTTAACATTTTCATAGTTTTTAAAATCTAACTCTGGTGTTTTTAATGTACTTTAATGTTATTAAGCACTAACGATTATTCTAAAAGCAAATAATGATAGCATTCTGTCCTTACTGAGATGAGTGAAAAGTGATTTCCAGGCCAGACACGGTGGCTCATGCCTGTAATCCCAACGCTTTGGGAGGCCAAGGCACGTGGATCACCTGAGGTCAGGAGTTCAAGTCCAGCCTCGCCAACATGGTGAAACCCCATGTCTACCAAAAATACAAAAAACATTAGCTGGACATGGTGGTGGGCCCTTGTAATCCTAGCTACCCGGAAGGCTGAAGCAGGGGAATCACTTGAATCTGGGAAGCAGAGGTTGCAGTGAGTCTGGATTGTACCATTGTACTCTAGTCTGGGCAACAGAGTGAGACCCCATCTTAAAAAGAAATAAAA
>NW_016839751.1:0-283 GCF_001698545.2 Rhinopithecus bieti
TAATAGATATAGGTAGAAAATATAGACATAATAGATATAATAAATATAGGTATAAAATATAGTAATAAAAGATATAATACATATAGGTATGAAATATAGACATAATAGATATAACAGATATAAGTATAAAAAATAGACATAATAAATATAGGTATAAAATATAGACATAATAGATATAATAGATATAGGTTTAAAAAATAGACATAATAGATATAATACATATAGGTATAAAATATAGACATAACAGATATAATAGATATAGGTATAAAACATAGACATAATA
>NW_016839752.1:0-1124 GCF_001698545.2 Rhinopithecus bieti
CTAGACTTCTCTTCTTGCTTCATTTCATTCATTTGATCTTCAATCATTGATACTTTCTTCCAGATGATCCAGTTGCTTACTGAAACTTGTGCATTTGTCACGTGTTTCTTGTGTCATGGTTTTTGTCTCTGTCAGTTCGTTTATGGCCTTCTCTGCATTTATTATTCTAGTTATCCATTCTTCCATTCTTTTTTCAAGATTTTAGTTTCTTTGTGCTGGGTACATAGTTCCTCCTTTAGCTCTGAGAAGTTTGATAGACTGAAGCCTTCTCCTCTCAACTCGTCAAAGTCATTCTCTGTCCAACTTTGTTCCGTTGCTAGCAATGAGCTGCGTTCCTTTGGAGGGGGAGATGTGCTCTGATTTTTTGAATTTTCCAGTTTTTCTGCCCTGCTTTTCCCCATCTTTGTGGTTTTATCTGACTTTGGTCTTTGATCATGGTGACATACTGATGGGGTTTTGTTGTGGGTGTCCTTTCTGTTTGTTAGTTTTCCTTCTGACAGTCAGGCCCCTCAGCTGTAGGTCTGTTGGAGATTGCTTGAGGTCCACTCCAGACCCTGTTTGCCTGGGTATCAGCAGTAGAGGCTGCAGAAGATAGAACATTGCTGAACAGCGAGTGCTGCTGTCTGATTCTTGCTTTGGAAACTTCGTCTCAGGGGTGTACTCCACCATGTGAGGTGTCAGTCTGCCCCTAGTGGGGGATGTCTCCTAGTTAGGCTACTCAGGGGTCAGGGACTCACTGGAGCAGGCAGTCTGTCCGTTCTCAGATCTCAACCTCCGTGCTAGAAGATCCACTGCTCTCTTCAAAGCTGTCAGACAGGGTCATTAACATCTGTAGAGGTTTCTGGATTGGGATATCTATACTTGACATGTTACATATACGCCATGTTTTTTGTTAACTATGCCCTGTCCCCAGAGGTGGAGTCTACAGAGACAGGCAGGCCTCCTTGAGCTGCGATGGGCTCCACCCAGTTCAAGCTTTCCTGTGACTTTATTTACCTACTTAAGCCTCAGCAATGGTGGGCACCCCTCCCCAGCCTTGCTGCCGCCTTGCAGTTTGATCTCAGACTGCTGTGCTAGCAATGAGGGAGGCTCCGTGGATGGGGGCCCCTCCGGGACATGTGTGG
>NW_016839753.1:0-690 GCF_001698545.2 Rhinopithecus bieti
ATAAAATGAAGGTTAGGCTTGCTCCAATTTTTTTAAAACCATTTTAATAGTAAAACTTCTTTTGTTGTTACATAAAATGTACAGAAAAACTCAAACATTACCAGTGATAATCATTTTATTAATATAAATCTTTTTATGAGCTCAATTTATGACTTAATTATAAAAGAAATAAGCAACATGAGGTGCCATTATAAAATATGGTAACCATACTTTCCTACTTTGTTTATATGTTATTGATAAATCTTGATGTATACAGAAAAGTAGTTTCAAAGAATAGTAATTTACAATAATATCTTGACTTGTAATTTCAGGGACCTTAAAAAAATTCCTGCAACTGCTTTTTAAAGGTTCTAGAACAGTTTTCTATGTCTTACAGCTAAATAACTACAAAGAGCTAACTCTTCTCACATTCTGTATTATAAATATGTAAGTCAAAAAAGGAACAGACAAAATCATAAAAACACATGCATGAACAAAGGGGCCTTGGCTCACATTTAATTGCATCTGCCAATGCACATAGGTTACAGCAGAATTTTTGTGTGTAATTTTACGAGTGGATTGCTGTCAAAATAAAAGTGTCTACTATCTCTATTCAGTGGTGTATTTGCACAAATGGTGAACATATTCGTAGAGATAGTGGGAGAAATTTATTTCATGGCTTACAAGAAGACAGGTTAAGTTGGGACATTT
>NW_016839754.1:0-1670 GCF_001698545.2 Rhinopithecus bieti
AACCCGGGAGGCAGAGCTTGTAGTGAGCCAAGATCATGCCACTGCACTCAAGCCTGGGCGACAGAGCAAGACTCCGTGTCTAAAAAAAAAGAAATAAAAAATAATAAAAATTAAAATAAATGTAAGCTATCACATAAACAGAACCAATGACAAAAACCACATGATTATCTCAATAGATGCAGTAAAAGTCTTCAATAAGGGCTGGGCATAATGGCTCACACCTGTAATCCCAGCACTTTGGGAGGCCAAAATGGGTGGATCACGAGGTCAGGAGTTTGAGAGCAGCCTGACCAATATGGTGAAACCCCACCTCTACTGAAAATACAAAATTTAGCCAGGGGTGGTGGTGTGCACCTGTAATCCTGGCTACTTGGGAGGCTGAGGCAGGAGAATCACTTGAACCCAGGAGGTGGAGGTTGTGGTGAGCCGAGATTGTGCCACTGCACTTTAACCTGGGTGACAGAGAGAGACTCCCTCTCAAAAAAATAAAATAATAATACTAATAATAAAATATTCAATAAAATTCAACATTCCTTGGCTGGGCGCAGTGGCTCACACCTGTAATCCCAGCAATTTGGGAGTCTGGGGCAGGTGGATCATGAGGTCACGAGTTTGAGACCAGCCTGATCAACATGGTGAAACCCCATCTCTACTAAAAATACAAAAATTAGCCAGGCATGGTGGTGGGTGCTTGTAATCCCAGCTACTCTAGAGGCTGATGCAAGAGTATCCCTTGAACCCAAAACAGAGGTTGCAGTGAGTTGAGACCATGCCACTGCACTCGAGCCTGTGTAAAGGGGTGAGACTCTGTCTCAAACAAACCAACAAAATTCAACATCCCTTCATGTTAACAACTCTCAATAAACTAGGTATTGAAAAAGCACACCTCAAAACAATAAGAGCTATTTATGACAAACCCACAGCCAATATCATATTGAATGGGCAAAACCTGGAAGAATTCTGGAAAATCAGCTCAAGACAAAATGCCTTCTCTCATCACTCCTATTCAACACAGTATTTGAATTTCTGGCCAGGAAAATCAGGCCAAAGAAAGAAATAAAGGGTATTCAACTAGGAAGAGAGGAAGTCAAATTGCAGATGACATGATGCTATAACCTGAAAATCCCGTTGTCTCAGCCCAAAAGCTTCTTAAGCTGATAAGCAACTTCAGCAAAGTCTCTAGATACAAAATCAATGTGCAAAAATCACAAGCACCAACAATAAACAAGCAGATTGTGAAATCATGCATGAACTCCCATTCACAATTGCTACAAAGAGAATAAAATACCTAGGAATACAGCTAACAAGGGATGTGAAGTACCTCTTCAAAAAGAACTACAAACCACTGCTCAAGAAAATAAGAGAAGACAAAAACAAATGGAGAAAAATTTCATCCTCACGGACAGGAAGAATCAATATCATGAAAATGGCTATACTTCCCAAAGTAATTTACACATTCAGTGCTATTCCCATCAAACTACCATTGACATTCTTCACAGAACTAGAAAAAATTACTTTAAAATTCATGTGGAACCAAAAAAGAGCCTGTATAGCCAAGAAAATTCTAAGTGAAAAAAGCAAAGCTGGAGGCATCATGCTACTTGACTTCAAAGTATACAACAAAGCTATAGTAACCAAAGCAGCATAGTACTGGTAAAAAGAAAAAGAGA
>NW_016839755.1:0-2037 GCF_001698545.2 Rhinopithecus bieti
GTGATATTGGGGAGACCATTGAGGGCGATGGGGGAAAAGGAAATATCCTCAGATTAAAACTGGAAAGAAGCGTTCTGGGAAATTGCATTATGATGTGTGAGTGCAACTAACAGAGTTACACTTTTCAGAGATCGGTTTGCTAACACAGTTTTCTTGAAATCTGCATTTGGATACTTCCTAGCGCAATGAGGCTTACCGTGACAAAGGAAATATCCTCAGACAAAAACTACGAAGAAGGTCTCTTAGAAACTTCTTTGTGATGTGTCAATTCATCTCACAGAGTTACACTTACGTTTCATGGAGTAGTCGATCAATACTCTCTTTGAGGACCCTGAGAAGTGCTACTTTAGATCGCATTGAGGCCTACGCTGATAAAGGTAATATCATCAGTTCAAAACGTGAAAGAAGTTTTCTGAGAAATTTCTTTGTGATCTGTTAATTCATGTCACAGAGTTACAAATTAGTCCTCAGGAGGCAGTTTGCTATCACTCTTTTCGTGGAATCTGCAAAGTGATACTTGGGAGCCCATTGGGGCACAAGGTGAAAAAGGAAATATCCTCAGATAATCACTAGAGAGAAGCTTTCTGAGATATTGCATTCTGATGTATGACTTCATCACACAGAGTTCCACCCTTCCCTTCTTGGAACAGTTTGCTAACGCTGTGGTCATGGGATCTGCAAAGTGAAATTTGGGAGCTCACTGAGGGGTATGGTGAAAAGGAAATATCCTCAGATAAAACTGGAAAGAAGCCTTCTGAGACACTGCATTATGAAGTGTGAAAGCAACTCACAGAGTTACACGTTTCTCTTCAGTGATCAGTTTACTAATACAGTTTTCTTGATATCTGCAATGGGATACTTCTTAGTGCAGTGAAGCTTATAGTGAAAAAGGAAATTTCCTCAGATGGAAACTAGAAAGAAACTTTCTTCGAAACTTCTTGGTGATGTCTGAATTTATCTCACAGAGTTACACTTCCGTTTCATGGAGCAGTCCATTAACACTGCCTTTGAGAAACCTGAGAAGGGTTACTTTGGGTCGCATTGAGGCCTATGCTGATAAAGGAAATATCATCTGTTCAAAACGTGAAAGAAGCTTTCTGACATACTTCCTAGTGATATGTGAATTCATCTCACAGAGTTACCACTGAGTCCTCAGGAAGCAGTTTGCTAACATTCGTTTGGTGAAATCTGCAAAGTGATATTGGGGAGCCCATTGGGGCTCAAGGTGAAAAAGGAAATATCCTCCGATAATAACTTTAGAGAAGCTTTCTGAGAGATTGTTTTCTGATGTGTGACTTCATCACACAGAGTTCCACCTTTCCCTTCTTGGAACACTTTGCTAACACTGTTGTCATGGATTCTGCAAAGTGATATTTGGGAGCTCATTGAGGGCTATGGTGAAAAAGGAAATATCCCCAAATGAAAACTGGAAAGAAGCCTTCTGAGAAACTGCATTGTGATTTGTGATTGCTCCTCACACAGTTACACATTTCTCTTCAGTGATCAGTTTGCTAACACAGCTTTCTTGAAATCTGCCATGGGATAATTCTTAGCCCAGTGAAGCTTACGGTGACAAAGGAAATATCCTCAGATGAAAACAAGAAAGACACTTTCTTAGAAACTTCTTGGTGATGTGTGAATTCATCTCACAGAATTACACTTATGTTTCGTAGAGCAGTCAATGACACTGCATTTGAGGAACCTGAGAAGGGCTGCTTTGGATCACATTGAGGCCTACGCTGATAAAGGAAATATCATCAGTTCCAAAAGTGAAAGAAGCTTTCTGAGAAACTTCTTTGTGATCTGTGAATTCATCTCACAGAGTTACAGCTTAGACCTCAGGAAGCAGTTCGCTAACACTCGTTTCTTGGAATCTCCAAAGTGATATTTGGGAGCCCTTTGGAACACATGGTGGAAAACGAAATATACTCAGATAAAAAGTAGAGAAAAGCTTTCTGAGAGATTGCTTTCTGATGAGTGACTTCATTACACAGAGTTCCACCCTTCCCTTCTTGGAACAGTTTGCTAACACTGTTG
>NW_016839756.1:0-410 GCF_001698545.2 Rhinopithecus bieti
TTTTAATCTGAGGATATTTCCTTTGTCACCATAGGCTTCAATGAGCTCACAATTATCCTATTACAGATTCCATGAAACCAGTGTTATCCGACTGCTCAAGGAAAGAATGGTGTAAGTCTGTGAGAGGAATTCACAGATCACAAAGAAGTTTCTCAGAAGGCTTCTTTCTAGTTTTTATCTGAGGATATTTTCTTTATCAGTGTAGGCCTCAATTTATTTCCAAATATCACTTTGCAGATTCCACAAAAAGAGTGTTGAAAACTACTCCATGAAAATAATAGTATAACTCTGTGAGTTGAAATCACACTTCACAAGAAGTTTCTTAGAAAGCTTCTTTCTCGTTTTTATCTGAGGGTATTTCCTTTTCCACCATAACCCTGAATGAGCTCCCAAATATCCCTTTGCAGAAT
>NW_016839757.1:0-3261 GCF_001698545.2 Rhinopithecus bieti
TATCATAGCATTACCCCAGATAAATAATATGAGTTTCTGACTGCGCTCACCCTCTTTCCTACTATTACTTGTATCCACTATAATAAAGGCTGGTGCTGGAATCAGCAGAACAGTCTACCCCCTCCTCCTTAGCAGGAAACCTAACACATGCAGGAGCCTCTGTAGATTTAACCATTTTCTCACTCTATTTGTCAGGTGTCTCTTCTATTTTAGGGGCCATTAACTTTATCACCACAATTATTAACATAAAACCTCCAGCTATGTCCCAAAGTCACACACCGATTTTAGTCTGATCAGTCCTAATAACAGCAGTTCTGTGACTCCTTTCTCTCCCAGTCCTAGCCGCCAGCATTATTCTACTGTTAACTGACTGCAATCTTAATACTACTTTTTTTGACCCAGCTAGTGGAGGTGATCCTATCGCATATTAGCACTTATTCTGATTCTGTGGTCAGCCTGAAGTCTATATCCTCATCCTGGCGGGCTTCAGGATAATTTCCCATATCGTAACATATTACTCTGGAAAAAAGCCATTTGGGTGTATGGGCATAGCATGAGCCATAGCATCAACTGGCTTCTTAGGGATTATGTATGGGCTCACCACATATTTACAGTAGGAACAGATGTAGATACACAAGCATACTTCACCTCTGCTACTATAATTATTGCTATTCCTACTGGTGTCAAAGTCTTCAGCTGATTAGCTACACTACACATTGGTAACATCAAATGATCTCCTGCAATACTTTGAGCCCTAGGATTTATTTTTCTTTTTACAGTAGGAGGTCTAACCAGCATTGCACTAGCAAATTCATTACTAGATATTGTTTTACATGATACATATGATGTCACAGACTATTTCCATTATGTCTTATCAATAGGAGCCGTATTTGCTACTATAGGTGGCTTTGTCCACTGATTTCCCCAATTTTCAGGTTATACACTTAATCAAATATATGCTAAAATTCACTTTGCCATCATATATAGGTGTCAACTTAACTTTTTTCCTGCAGCATTTTCTCAGCCTATATAGTATGCCTCGAAGTTACTTCGATTATCCGGACATGTACACCATCTTGCACTCATGATCTATTCCCTCATTAGGGTTAAAACCAGATGCAATCCCTGGACACTTAAACAAATCTGCCTTAACTGCTACATGACCTCTACTACGGACAATGCTCAGAAATTTGTGGCTCTAACCACAGTTTTACACCTATTATTCTAGAATTAGTCCCATCAAAAACTTTCAAAACTTGGTCTATATCCGCACTATAATATTACTGTAAAGCTACCCCAGTGTTAACCTTTTCTGTTAAAGACTGAGAGAGATTACACCTCTCTACAGTGAAAGCCTCAACTAGGTACTTCCACATGACCTATTATTATTATATCAACAATCATAACTTTATTCTCCATTATCCAATTAAAACTATCAAAGTTTATTTACCATACACCCTCTACACCAAAATTAATTAAAACACAAAATCGTGACAACTCTTGAGAACTAAAATGAGTGAAAATCTGGTTCACCTCATTTACTGTCCCGACAATCCTAGGTTTACCCACAGCAGCAATAATCATCTTGTTTCCCACCACACTCCTTCCAACCTCCAACTGTCTCATCAATAACCAATTGATTTCTATTCAACAATGACTTGTTCAACTTGTTCTCAACCAAATAATCATACATAATACTAAGGGATGAACTTGATTCCTTATACTAATATCCCTAATTCTCTTTATTGCCTTAATCGATCTCCTTGGGCTTCTACCCCACTCATTTACACCAACTACTCGACTATCAATAAATCTCGGTATAGCAATCCCCTTATGAGCAGGCACAGTAATCACAGGCTTCCATTTTAAAACTAAAAACTCCTTAGCTCACCTCATACCACCAGGCACACACATTCCACTTACCCCTGTACTAGTAATCATCAAAACCATTAGTCTACTTACTCAACCAATGGCATCAGCTATACATTTAACAGCCAACATTACAGCTGGTCACTTACTTATACACTTAATTGGAGGAGCCACACTATTATCAACTATTAACCACCCCACAGCTGCGATCACCCTTATTATTCTAATTCTACTGACCACTCTCGAATTTGCTGTGGCCATCATCTAAGCTTATGCCTTTATGCTATTAGTAAGCCTTTATTTATATGACAACACATAATGACCCACCAAACACACACCTATCATTTCGTCAAATCCAGTCTTTGGCCATTAATAGGGGCTCTCCCAACTCTCCTAATAACATCCTGCTTAGCTACATGATTTCACATTAACTCTATTACTCTTTTAACCTTAGGCCTACTAACCAATACACTGACTATATATCAATGGTGATGGGATATTATCCGGGAATGTACATTTCAAGGCCACCATACAACAATTGTCCAAAAAGGCCTCTGATGTAGAATTGAGTCCTATTTATTATCTCAGAATTATTTTTCTTTGCTAGATTCTTCTGGGCATTCTGCCATTCTAGTCTAGCCCCAACACCAGAACTAAGAAGACATTGACCCCCAAAAGGCATTTCTCCCCTCGACCCTCTGGAAGCACCCCTCCTGAATACATCTGTATTACTAGCATCAGGGGTTTCAAATACTCGAGCCCATCACAGCCTAATAGAAAATAATTGAAAACAATTCAAGCACTACTTACTACAATTGTCTTAGGCATTTACTTCACCCTCCTGCAAGTCTCAGAATACTTTGTGGCTCTCTTTGCTATTTCTCATGGAATTTATGGCTCAACATTCTTTATAGCCATAGGTTTTCAAGGACTTCACAGCATTACTGGATCAACATTCCTCACTCTCTGTCTCCCCTGCCAATTAAAATACCACTTTACATCTAGCCACCACTTTGGCTTTGAAGACGCCACCTGATACTGACACTTTGTAGATGCAGTATGACTATTCTTGTATATTTCTATTTACTGATGAGGATCTTACTCTTTTAGTATAAAAAGTACCACTGACTTCCAATCAATTACTTTGGACAATATCTGAAAAGGAGTAATTAACCTAACACTAGCCCTAGTAATCAACACCCTATTAGCCCCATCACTGATAGTTATTACATTTTGGCTCCCACAACTTAATATTTATATTAAAAAATCCAGCCCCTACGAATGTGGATTTGACCCGTTATCCTCCAGCCACATTCCCTTCTCCATAAAGTTTTTTCTAGTAGCCATCACATTCCTCCTATTTGACTTAGAAATCGCTCTACTACTGACTAC
>NW_016839758.1:0-536 GCF_001698545.2 Rhinopithecus bieti
GTCAGATATTAACTAGAGAGAAGCTTTCTGAGAGATTGCTTTCTGATGTGTGACTTCATCACATAGAGTCCCACCCTTCCCATCTTGGAATAGTTTGCTAACCCTGTTATCTTGTGTTCTGCAAAGTGATATTTGGGAGCTCATTGAGGGCTATGGTGAAAAAGGAAATATCCTCAGATGAAAACTGGAAAGAAGCCTTCTGAGAAACTACATTTCGATTTGTGATTGGAACACACCCAGTTACACCTTTTTCGTCAGTGTTCAATGTGCTAACACAGTTTTCTGGAAATCTGCAATGGGATACTTCTGAACAGAATGAAACTTACGGTGACAAAGGAAATATCCTCAGATGAAAACTAGAAAGAAGCTTTCCTAGAAACTTCTTGGTGATGTGTGAATGCATCTCACACAGCTACACTTATGTTTCCTGGAACAATCCATTACCACTGTTTTTGAGGTACATGAGAAGGACTTCTTTGGATCACATTGAGGCCTACGCTGCTAATGGAAATATCATCAATTCAAAACGTGAAAGA
>NW_016839759.1:0-2433 GCF_001698545.2 Rhinopithecus bieti
GTGCCACAATAAACATACGTGTGCATGTGTCTTTGTAGCAGCCTGACATAATCCTTTGGGTATATCCCCAGTAATGGGATGACTGGGTCAAATGGTATTTCTAGTTCTAGATCCTTGAGGAATTGCCACACTGTCTTCCACAATGGTTGAACTAGTTTACAGTCCCACCAACAGTGTAAAAGTGTTCCTATTTCTCCACATCCTCTCCAGCATCTGTTGTTTCCTGACTTTTAATGATTGCCATTCTAACTGGTGTGAGATGGTATCTCATTATGGTTTTGATTTGCATTTCTCTGATGGCCAGTGATGATGAGCATTTTTTCATGTGTCTGTTGGCTGTATGCATGTCTTCTTTTGAGAAGTATCTGTTCATATCCTTTGCCCACTTTTTGATGGGGTTGTTTGTTTTTTTCTTGTAAATTTGCTTGAGTTCGTTATAGGTTCTGGATATTAGCCCTGGCTTTTCTATTAATAGTTGACCCAGAAGTTTTTACCAGATATACTTAGCTTAACAAAGTTTAAAATAATCAGTATTTCTATACTTCTTTGCCAGTGTGATGAGTTGGAATTCTTTCATCTTAGATCGTCTTCTTAATAATTTATGTGCTCTTACTACCCCGTGTTTTAATGCTGTTGTTAACATCACAAATTAGATGTCTTGATTATTATTATTGCCTGTGTGAGCTCTAAAACATAAACTCTCCAGCAAGTCTCAGCCACCTTTCCCATCCTTCCTGAGGGCACTTTCAGTTCACATGTGTACTATAGTTTTTTTTATTATTTTTTTTTTCTTCTTGGTTCTTAAGAATAGAGTTCTTAATTACAATAGTGTTTTAGCCAGCATTAATGCATGTTTATAGCAGGAGGGTTTTCACGTTTTTTCGTCTGTAATATGCTGGAACAAGTCATAAAATATTTATTTGTGACCTAAACAGCAAACTTTCTAATGAGGAGAAGGAGCAGAGATGTGAAAGGGAAGGGTTGAGCTTTGATTTGGAGGGGGAAAAAGATGTAAAATAAGAAAAAAGCAATTGAAATTTTATATTTCAAAAATTTCAAATAAGGAAATTTTGTATTCTAAATAAAGCATAATAATAAACTAACTAAGAAATAGTATCTTGAGCAATATGTAATAAATTCTGTTTGATGATTGAACATACTTGATTGTTTTCTCATTCATGAATTTCACAGTAGTATGATGTATCAATAAAACCAAAGGATCTGTAGGAAGGCCTAGATAGAAGAATCATATTCTCTTTGCAAAGGCGAACCCTCTCTAATTGAAAAGATGATTGTTTTCATCCACAAGTATTTGTTGAATTCTTGTCCCATGCCCAGTGACAAGAGTTAAGGATGAGGTGGAAATTAAGTTAGAAGTATAAAATGATTCCTGGCTTTCGGACATGGTGCCTCTGACATGAATATCTGTGAGATAAACAGTCTTGATTATTATTATTTGAATAAAATCTTCAGTTGAAGATATATTTGAATATATATTTGAATAAAATCTTCAGTTGAAAACAAATCATTTAAGATGCACAAACAAAAAGTTGTGACAGACTGGGTGTATTAACTGAGATAGACTAGGCTGCGAGAAACAGAAAATTTAGCTAACACAGTAGCGTAAACTACGTGGACAATAGGACATTTATTGTTTGCTCAATAAAAGGTTTACAGGCAGATGATCTGAAGAAGGCAAATGAGGCTGCTAGACAACTTCATCAAGGACTTGTGCTTGCTCTTGCTTCCTATGTTGCTTTTCTTAGGTTTGCTGCTTCTTGATCAAATTGGCGAAAACTGCTTAACACAACTATTCCTGGTTGCAAAGAAAAGCCAAGACAAGAAGTATCTGTCTTTTTTGGCCTTTATCGTAGGCATGAAATGGAGAAGGGGGTCAGAAAAGGCTCTTAGGGAGCCAGCCATAGTGTCTGACACGCTGGAGGAAAAACTATAATGGAGCGTGTATAGAAATCTGATATATGGCATTCGATATTAGCATTGAAGATCAAGAAGAGAAATGATTGGTATTCAGTAATGGTGCTGGGACGTTTAGTTTTCCATGTAGAAAATATCTACAAATAAAAGTATATATAACATATGAGTTTGTGTAAGTACACTCCATAATGTTCACACAATGACAAAATTGCCTAACAAAACATTTCTCAGAATGCACTTCTGTCACCAAGCAATTTATGACTTCTTATGAAGAATTTCTACTCATTAAAGAGAAAAAGACATGTAACCCAATAGAAAACTGAGTGAAGTGTATAAATAGACGATCACAGTGAGAATAAATACAAATAGATAAACTTATAAAAAGATAAATAATCATAATAGTTTTCAGGGAAATGAAAATTGGAACAAGAATAAGGTTTTTCGGCCGGGCGAGGTGGCTCACGCTTGTAATCCCAGCACTTTGGGAGGCTGAGGTGG
>NW_016839760.1:0-797 GCF_001698545.2 Rhinopithecus bieti
AAAGCCACTAATTCAGCTTTTTGAGCTGATGTCCCCGGGGGCAAAGGCTCTGCCCAAACTATTTCGGTTTCTGAAGTTACCGCCGCCCCTGCGTACCTTTGTCCTTGGTAGACGAAACTGCTCCCATCGGTGAACCAGATGAGGTCGGCGTCGGGCAGTGGGCGGTCTTGCAGGTCTTCCCTGACTCCGTGCACCTGGGCCAATATCTCGGAGCAGTCATGGAACGGGGTTTCTAAGTCCGGATTTGGCAGTAGTGACGCAGGGTTCAGGGTCATTGGGGGCAGGAAGGTTATCCTGAGGGGGTTTAGCAGTAGCCCCTGGTAGTGGGTGAGCCGGGCATTGCTAATCCATCAATCAGGCGGCTGTCTGAGAACGCCTGTGATGGCATGTGGAGTAGTGACCCGTAGTTCCTGGCCCATGATCAGTTTATCAGCATCTTGCACCATCAAAGCGGTTGCTGCGATTATTCGGAGGCAGGGAGGCCATCCTGCGGCTACTGGGTCCAATTTTTTTGACAGATAGGCAACTGGCCTCTGCCAGGGGCCTAAATACTGAGTCAATACCACTTTAGCAACGCCCCTGCTTTCATCCACCTATAAGTGGAAGGGCTTGGAGACATCAGGGAGTCCCAGCGCAGGGACTGATAACAGAGTGGTTTTGATCTGTTGGAAGGCCAACTCAGCCTCTTCCGTCCAATTGAAGGGCTGCTGTTCCTTTGTTGCCTGGTATAGGGGCTTGGCTAACTCTGCAAACCCGGGTATCCATAACCTACAACACCCCGCCGACCCCAGGAATTA
>NW_016839761.1:0-696 GCF_001698545.2 Rhinopithecus bieti
AAACTTGTTATGTGAGAATTTGGTCCTGTCATCATGATGCTAGCTGGTTATTTTGCACATTGGTTGATGCAGTTTCTTCATAGTGTCATTGGTCTTTATATTTTGGTGTATTTTTGCAGTGACTGGTACCAGTTTTCCTTTTCATATTTAGTGCTTCCTTCAGGAGCTCTTGTAAGGCAGGCTGGGTGGTAACAAAATCCTGCAGCATTTGCTTGCCTGGAAAGGATTTCATTTCTCTTTCACTTATGAAACTTAGTTTGGCTGGATATGAAATTCTGGGTTGAAAATTCTTTTCTTTAAGAATGTTGAATATTGGCCCCCACTGTCTTCTGGCTCTTAGGGTTTCTGCAGAGTATCCATTGGTAGTCTGATGGGCTTCCCTTTATGGGTAACCCAACCTTTCTCTCTGGCTGCCCTTAACAATTTTTCCTTCCTTTCAACCTTGGAGAATCTGAAGATTATGTGTCTTGGGGTTATTATTCTCAAGGAATATCTTAGTGGTGTTCTCTGTATTTCTTGAATTTGAATGCTGGCCTGTCTCACTAGGTTGGGGAAGTTTTCCTGGATAAGATCCTGAAGTGTGTTTTCCAACTTTCTCTCCATCACTTTCAGGGACCCCAGTCAATTGTAAGTTTGGTCCAGTCCCATATTTCTTGGAAAATTTGTTTGTTCCTTTTCAATCTTGTTTCTCTAATC
>NW_016839762.1:0-694 GCF_001698545.2 Rhinopithecus bieti
CATTAACCTTAAACGTAAATGGGCTAAATGCCCCAATTAAAAGACACAAACTGGCAAATTGGATAAAGAGTAAAGACTCTTTATCAGTTTGCTGTATTCAGGAGACCCATCTCATGTGCAAAGACACACATAGGCTCAAAATAAAGGAATAGAGGAAGATCTACCAAGAAAATGGAAAGCAAAAAAAAGCAGGGGTTGCAATCATAGTCTCTAATAAAATAGACTTTAAACCATCAAAGATCAAAAGAGACAAAGAAGGCCATTACATAATGGTAAAGGGATCAATTCAACAGAAGAGCTAACTATCCTAAATATATATGCACCCAATATAGGAGCACCCAGATTCATAAAGCAAGTCCTTAGAGACTTACAAAGAGACTTAGACTCCCACACAATAATAATGGGAGACTTTAATACCCCACTGTCAATATTAGACAGATCAACAAGACAGAAGGTTAACACGGATATCCAGGAATTGAACTCAGCTCTGCACCAAGCTGACCTAATCAACATCTACAGAACTTTCCACCCCAAATCAACAGGATCTACATTCTTCTCAGCACCACACAGCATTTATTCCAAAACTGACCACAGAGTTGGAAGTAAAGCACTCCTCAGCATATGTAAAAGAACAGAAATCACAACAAACTGTCTCTCAAACTACAGTACAATCAAATTAGAACTCAGGATTAAG
>NW_016839763.1:0-1126 GCF_001698545.2 Rhinopithecus bieti
ACCAGAATATCTGGGACACATTAAAGCAGTGTGTAGAGGGAAATTTATAGCACTAAATGCCCACAAGAGAAAGCAGGAAAGATCTAAAATCGACACCCTAACATCACAATTAAAAGAACTAGAGAAGCAAGAGCAAATACATTCAAAAGCTAGCAGAAGGCAAGAAATAACTAGGATCAGAGTAAAACTGAAGGAGATAAAGACACAAAAAACCCTTCAAAAAATCAATGAATCCAGGAGCTCGTTTTTTGAAAAGATCAACAAAATTGATAGACCACTAGCAAGACTAATAAAGAAGAAAAGAGAGAGGAATCAAATAGACGCAATAAAAAATGGTAAGGGGGATATCAACACCGACCCCACAGAAGTACAAACTACCATCAGAGAATACTATAAACACCTCTATGAAAAAAAAAAAAAAAAAAACTAGAAAATCTAGAAGAAATCGATAAATTACTGCACACATACAACCTCCCAAGACTAAACCAGGAAGAAGTTGAATTTCTAAATAGGCCAATAATGGGCTCTGAAATTGAGGCAATAATTAATAGCCTACCAACCAAAAATGTCCAGGACCAGACTGACTCACAGCCAAATTCTACCAGAGGTACAAAGAGGAGTTAGTACCATTCCTTCTAAAACTATTCCAATCAACAGAAAAAGAGGGAATCCTCCCTAACTCATTTTATGAGGCCAGCATCATCCTGATACCAAAGCCTGGCAGAGACACAAGAAAAAAGAGAGAATTTTAGACCAATATCCCTGATGAACATTGATGCAAAAATCCTCAATAAAATACTGGCAAACCAAATCTAGCAGCACATGAAAAATTTTAGCCACCATGATCAAGTTGGCTTCATCCCTGGTATGCAAGGTTGGTTCAACATATGCAAATCAATAAACGTAATCCATCATATAAACAGAACCAATGACAAAAACCACATGATTATCTCAATAGATGCAGAAAAGGCCTTCGACAAAATTCAACAGCCCTTCATGCTAAAACTCTCAATAAACTAGGTATTGATGGAACGCACCTCAAAATAATAAGAGCTATATATGACAAACCCACAGCTGATATACTGAATGGGCAAAACTGGAAGCATTCCCTTTGAAAACTGGCACA
>NW_016839764.1:0-694 GCF_001698545.2 Rhinopithecus bieti
AACTGGAAAGAAGCCTTCTGTGAAACTGCATTGCCATGTGTGAATGCAACTCTCAGTGTTACACCTTTCTCTTCAGTGGTCAGTTTGCTAACAAAGTTTTCTGGATATGTGCATTGGGATATTTAGCACAATGAAGCTTACAGTGACAGAGGAAATATCCTCAGATGAAAACTACAAGGAAGTTTTCTTAGAAACTTCTTGGTGATGTGTGAATTCATCTCACAGAGTTACACTTTTGTTTCGTGGAGCAGTCCATTAACACTGTCTTTGAGGGACCTGAGAAGGGATTCTTAGGATCGCATTGAGGCCTACGTTGATAAAGGAAATATCATCAGTTCAAAACCTGAAAGAAACTTTATGAGAAACTTCTTTCGGATCTGTGGATTCATCTAACAGAGTTGCAGCTATGCCTCAAGAAGCAGTTTGCTAACACTCTTTTCGTGGAATCTGGAAAGTGATATTTGGTAGCCCATAGGGGCCCATGGTGAAAAGGAAATGTCCTCACATAATAACTACAGAGAAACTTTCTGAGAGATTGCTTTCTGATGTGTGACTTCATCACACAGAGTTCCACCCTTCCCTTCTTGGAACACCTTGCTAACACTGTTTTCGTGGATTTTGCAACGTGTTATTTCGGAGCCCATATGGGCCCATGGTGAAAAAAGAAATATCCTCACATAATAACTAGAGAGAA
>NW_016839765.1:0-407 GCF_001698545.2 Rhinopithecus bieti
CGGGCACCCGCTCGCCGCGAGCCCCCGCCGCACCCGCTCGCGCCTCGCGCATGCGCACTGGCTGTGCCGCCCCGCGCTCCGCTGCGGGCAGTCAGGCTGCGTCCCCTTTAAAGGATGGCGGCCGCTGGGCGCCAGCGGCTCTCCTGCTGCAGCCTTGGCAGCGGCTGGATCCGGGGTCCGGTAGGGGGCCGCGTGGGAGAGGGGCCGCGGGCGGCGTCCCAGGTCCAAACCCAAGACCCCAGGAGTCCTGTCTTCGGGACCTCCTTGAGCCGATTTCCACCGGGGAAGGGGGAGTTTCAGGGCACCTGCTGGGGTCATCTCACGACCCCCCATCAGATCCGATTCTGCACCCCTCCGGGTGAGAATGGATGGGCTGAGCACATCGACTGAGGCAGGCAGGGCCTGGC
>NW_016839766.1:0-3404 GCF_001698545.2 Rhinopithecus bieti
TTAATGACCTTGATAAAGATAATTGTTAAAATAACTCAAGGAAAACAGATTGAAATAAAGTCTTTTCCCAAAGGAAAATAATGAGCTCCCCTTGGTCAACGTGCCTCATAATAAGCACATACTCAACATGTATTATGTATATATATGTATGTGTTTATATGTATCTGTATATACACACAAGCAATAATGCAGGTATGCTTTTGATAAATGAAAGCCCTGAAGCACATTTAGACATTTTGTTAAAATACACTATGCTATTAGCACATGAAAATAAAATACATAAGATTTATATAACTTGAGGGACCCACACAAAGCTTTTTTATAAATGTTATGATTCTAGCCACAAGTAAAATAGATTAGAAAGATTTATTTGAAACAACAGCTCAACTACCCACGATTCAACCACATGCAGTTTCACCTTTTCTGAGAAAACCAAGAGCAAGAAAATAAAACAGCTAGACTAGACACGGCATGGTATGCACCACTGTCGTCATGGAGCAGTCCCTTGCGTAACGGGCCCCGCTCTCCCACTTGCGCTATGCACGTTCTTAACAAAACACGACTCTCATCCTTCCAAGGCCTCTGCAGGTTAGAAATAGAAGGGGCTCTCCCTGTTGCCTTGGTGTGTTGGTAGCAACACAAAGTAACAATTGAAAGTAAGGGGAAAAGTAAGAAAACTGTACCAGGGAGAGGCAACAATTCCCAGAGCAGAGTTGCCTGGGTTCATGTAGTCTAGGGACAAACAGGTCTTTAGGACCTCGGCAGATCCTGAAGACACTGCCGCTTTCAAACACTACCCACGAATCCATTTTCACACTTATTGTGCCAAGTTGTAATGAAATGGTTACATTTTCTCAGTTGAAATTAAGAGTAGTGGGAAATATATCTTAGAATATTGGCCATTTGAAATATTTTAAAACAAGTGAGTTTAAAGAAGCAAAGTTGTGATTCTACAAAAAACTGGTTTAAAACAACAAAATCCATTTCAGAGGGTCCTAGAGAGCATGCGCGCGAACACCACACACGCATACGTACACACGCATACCTGCAGTATACACACATGCACATTCATACACACATTCCTATGCAATAATTAGCTGAACTTCAGGAAGATAGTATGTGTCTCAAACTAGGGAAAACAAAATAAACTGCTTTGCTTAAAAAAAAAAAAAGTTTGAAAATATCCACAGGGAGTAAGCAATACGTTTCTTTCAACTCCAGAGATCAATGTAATTAAAAGATCAATGTGATTCACCGTTTGAATATCTATTGTAAATATCACCCATTCTTTCCAGAAGAGATTCATTTTCATTACACTCTATAAAATACATTTTTCCCCTTCTGCAAAGCTGAACGTACTTTCCAAATATCCTGTTATATAGAGTTGAATCTGCCACTCTGAATTTTCCTGGAGATATAGTAACCTAGCAAAATCTTATCTGGAGATTTTACAGTGAAACCTATAATCCCTGACCTTCAAGATACAAGCTATATAGGAAGCAGAAAAAAGTTTCAGAATATCACAAACATGAACCAATTGTGGTTTCTGACTACTAGAAAGATTGAGAGCAATCTAAATTTAGTTCTCAGAATTTTGCATAACAGTCAAGCCAAGTGCATGCTGTAAAAGCAAATTGAGGTCCCCACTTTGTCCCCACCACTCTGATACAATAATGCTGGAGGCTGGTGGCCTTGCCTAATTTTAATTGTCATTCCTGGTGGTAGGTGACTCACTCTTTGAAGGGCCCTGGCTATTTGAGCAGACCTTTCCTTCTCTCTCTTAATGTCTCTGTTTTTTTCATAAAACACTTTGGAATTCAGATATAAGATAGTCACCTCTTCAAACTTAAAATTTGTCCTCTCGATTGGAGATTATTATTCTAAGTGAAGTAACTCAGGAATGAAAACCAAACATCCTATATTGTCACTCACGAGTGGGAGCTAAACTACGAGGACACAAAGGTGTAAGAATTACACAATGGACTTTGGGGACTCGGGGGAAAGGGTGGGAGAGGAGGTGAGGGATAAAAAACTACACATTAGGTACAGTGAACACTGCTTGGGCGATGGGTGCACCAAAATCTCAGAAATCACCGCTAAAGAACTTATGTAACCAGACAACACATGTTCCCCTAAAACCTATTGAAATGGAAAATAAATTTTAAAAAACTACATTAAAAAAATTATCCTTTTTTTTTTTGACCTTGTTGAAAAGAACATATTCATCCCTTTGATAGCTTTCTTGGCCTTGGGTATACCACCTAGCGGGAAGAGGGGTAATTGCAGGTTATTTCGAAAACGAAGAATGTTTTGAATGTTTCCATGATTCTAGGGAGATTTGGCAATCAGATTTTTTTGTCCAACATTTCCAGGAGATGTGAATGAGCTATAATTTCCCCAAGGTATCATTAAATCTTACGCACTTAGCAAAAATATATTTAATAACATACTTAAAATTATTGCTGGAATAAGTATTTTGTTTAGGGTAAACTTTCAGAAAGATTTAGACTGGTATTTCATTTTGATAAGATACACGTATATTTTATAGTACATTGGGCACCTTTGTATAGTTACTATGTTAAGTTTGTTTCTTCCATTACTGTTACTGTTTAAGAGGGAGTCTTGTTCTGTTACCCAGACTGGACTACAGTGGCATGATCTTGGCTAACTGCAACCTCCACCACCTAGGTTCAAGCAATTCTCCTGCCTCAGCCTCTCGAGTGACTGAGATTACAGGCACCTGCCACCATTCCCAGCTAATTTTTCTTTTTTGTATTCTAGTAGAGATGGGGTTTCACCATGTTGTGCAGGCCGGTCTTGAACTCCTGACCACAAGTGATCCACCCACCTCAGCCTCCCAAAGTGCCGGGATTACAGGCGTGAACAACCGCGCCCAGCCTGTTTGTTTTGAGACAGGGTGTTGCTCTGTTGCTCAGGCTGGAGTGCAGTGGTGTGATCATAGATCCCTGCAGTCTGGACCTCATGGCCTCAAATGATCCTCCTGCTTCAGCCTCCCAAGTAGCTGGGACTACAGGCACACACCACCACTCACGGCTAATTTTTTTTTGTATTTTTTTTGTAGAGATGGATTTCACCAGCCCAGGCTGGTCTTGAACTCCTGGACTCAAGTGATCTGTCTGCCTCAGCCTCTCAAAGTGGTGGGATTACAAGTGTGAATTACCTTGCCCAGCCACATCTATAGGTTTGTGTATAATTTAGTTATGCCTATTTTGTGGGATTTAGGGCAGAGTGTTAAATCTTCTAAATTATTACCAGAGTTTACAGTTGAGTCTCTGCTTTTGTAATAAGATGTTTGTTAGAGAGATGGTTGGTTCTGAAATCGGTCAGCTTTCAAACTCTCAACTTTCACGTTGTTCCTTATCCTTAGATATAACTTGCTGGGT
>NW_016839767.1:0-1490 GCF_001698545.2 Rhinopithecus bieti
CATCTGATTAAGCTGAAAACAGTGAATGAATTGGAAATATAAGGCCAGAAGGCTTTGGGGTTATATTGTGGGAAGATCTTGAAAGGTAGTTTGAAGAATTTAGTAGGTAACGGAGAAGCCATACAAGGCCTTATTGCAGGAATGACATAATTAGCTCTGCCAAATTAATCCAGCAATGGTGTGTAAGTGGGTTGGGGCAAAGAATGAGGGGAATGAAAACATTTGGGAATTTTGCCCACATGTCAAGTGTACACTCTGGGGTTCCAATCTCTTCCTACTTCTCATACAAGTCAGGCTTGCATCAGAGCAGTGAATAATCAAACTTAATTCCTACATTTGCAGTATCTATTGACTTTCAAAAGCCAGCTCCAATCTTCTCTCCATTTTTGGACCATTAGAAATTCATCCTCTTCTCCCATTGCACTTAATTTGTGGTATGCATTTTTTCTTCTTCCTAGACAAAGATCTCCTTGAGGACAAGGCCCACATCTTCTCCCAAGTTGTGTTTGTTGTATTGACCAGCACAATGTCTGGCATATAGTAAACTCTAAATGATTCAAGGTATGAACCAAGTGAAGGGCAAAACCTGAACCCAGCATGTGGCAGATTGACATTGTCCCTATCTTTAACAATCAGCTAGCTGAGTCTTTTCCCTTTAGGTTCTTATATAGTAATTCCTTACCCACATGGGGGATCAGATTTCTAAGTACCCTTCATTGGTAAAATGAAGGTCTCATAAAAAGATTAAGTTTAAGATTGGAGTTAGGTAGGAGAAAACCATACAAATTACATCAAATATTTTATTTGATATTTTATCTTTAATATTTATTTTTATGTAATTATTTTAAATTTTGGCTTTCTTTATTTTTTAATTGACAAAAATATGTATTGATCATGTTCAATATGTTTTGAAATATGTATACATGGTGGAATGGCTAAACAGAGCTAATTAGCACATGCTTTTTGTGACAACATTCCAAATCCACTCTCAGCAATCTTCAAAAATACTGTACATTGTTATCAACTGTAGTCACCATGTTGTTCAGTAGATCTCTTGAACTTTCTCCACCTATCTAACTAAAATTTTCTATCTTTTGAACAATACCTCCCTACCCGGCCCCACCCCCCAGTCTCTGGTAACCACCACTCTAATCTCTGCTTCTATGAGATGTCTGTATTTTAAAACACAGTAAATAAAAGTTCTGGAAAGCATCTGTTTCCAAAATAAAGCATGTTCATCATTGTCTGAAATCTGCTTTTGTAAGTAATTCTTCTGAATCACTCTCTGTAAATCACTTTGTATTTCTTCAGGAAGCAATCCTGCAGCACACAACTTGTTTATGCAGAGTCTACCCCTTTTAAAATTTTTGAACAGCCATTTCTGACTTGGAACTTGATTTCTTTTGCACTTTCATCTTCCCTTATTTTGTTTTTCCACCAGAGTTAATCTTACCGGTATCATGTTTTAGCTCCAGGTTAACTCAGGTTCT
>NW_016839768.1:0-3249 GCF_001698545.2 Rhinopithecus bieti
CACTCTGTCGCCCAGGCTGGAGTGCAGTGACCGGATCCCAGCTCACTGCAAGCTCCGCATCCCAGGTTTATGCCATTCTCCTGCCTCAGCCTCCCGAGTAGCTGGGACTACAGGCGCCCGCCACCACACCCGGCTAATTTTTTGTATGTTTTTTAGTAGAGACGGGGTTTCACTGTGTTAGCCAGGATGGTCTCGATCTCCTGACCTTGTGATCCGCCCATCTCGGCCTCCCAACCCAGTTACATTTTTATGTTTTGTAGAGATGTAACCTTGCTATGTTGCCCAGGGTGAACTCAATCCCTCTGGGATTCTGCTGAGGAGTTACAGTGCCTCTGGGGCACAAGAGATTGACTTGATCCTGACTGCCATTTCCTAGATGGCGACCCAGGTGCTTGAGAAGCTCATGCCTTTCCGGGCCCATCTCAGAGGCAGCAGGGATGATCATCAAGGGTCTTCCTTGTGACTGATGGGGAGCAGCCATTCAGGGGCCTGCTGGGGTCCCTGGCAGGGCACAGCCTGCCACACCATTCCAAAGGTTCAGACTGTGACCTGCACACTGCAGGTGTCCCTTATCCATCCCTGCAGGGAAGAGCATGGCCATCTCCATTAGGCAGTGCCTTGGGTGTCCAGATGGCTCCTGGGGGTGACACTGCAGGTCTGAGAGCACTTGGATTGGAGAAAGGAACTGGAGGGATGGAGCAAGATTGGGCTCACAGGCTCAGCATCCCCAGTGAGCTGTGGTGACATGAACCCAAGTGGGAATAGGTGTCTCTGCCTCTGTGGGGTCCCAAGTTGGTGCCTGGGGAGGGCAGGGCTGAGGGGTTGCTGGGAGGTGAGTGTTGAGAGGCCTAGGAGGCCACGTCCATGAAAGGGGCTGGAGACCTGGGGGGGCTGGGTCTGAGGGGAGGGGAGTAGGTATAACTGGGGAAGTTGGTGGGAGGACTCCAGCTCAGATGCTCAGGGGAGCCCTGAGTCACTTTGGGGGTGTGAGGAGAGTGGAGGAAGTGGACGGCCCTGGTGCCCCAGGTGAGGGGGTGGGCTGCAGGGGGCCAGCCTTCTGAAGGACAGACTCAACTTGGAGGTGAGCTCAGGAGCATGCAGGTAAGGACCCAAGAGACCAGAGGGATGCTGGGGCGGGTGGGGCAGAGAGACTGAAGACTGAGGCCGAGCAGGACCTGGGGGAGAGGAGAGAGGGTGTAGGGAGGAAAAAGAGGGCAGCGTCACCAACTCATCAACTAAAGGATGATTGGGGCGGTCCAAGAGCTAAGCAGGGGTTGAGGTGATGGGGGAGATGCCCATGGGGCAGCGGGGCCCTGGGCACTGGTTTATGTGTGAACAGGTGGGCAAGTCCTCTAGAGTCGTAGGAAATAAACATGAAACCCACAACTGCACACATGTCATCCCTCGTTCTTGTCATGGCGTTAATCTCCAAGTGGCTTTGTTCTTCCCCAGGCACAGAATGAAGCGACCCAGGTCATCACTGTCCTGGAGCCGCCCCCACCTACTTTGTCTTTTCTCCTTGGCCCGTATCTATACCTGACACACACTGGTTAATTTACATGTAGGTCCGTATGTTTATTGCAGCACTATTCACAATAGCAAAGACTTGGAACCAACCCAAATGTCCATCAGTAATAGACTGGATTAAGAAAATGTGGCACATATACACCATGGAATACTATGCAGCCATAAAAAAGGATGAATTCATGTCCTTTGCAGGGACATGAATGAAGCTAGAAACCATCATTCTCAGCAAATCATCACAAGGACAGAAAACCAAACACCGCATGATCTCACTCATAAGTGGGAATTGAACAATGAGAACAATTGGAGGCAGGGTGGGGAAAGTCACACACCCAGGGCCTCTCGGGGGAGGGGGTGGGGCCTGGGGGAGGGATAGCATTAGGAGAAATACCTAATGTAAATGACGAGTTAATGGGTGCAGCAAGCCAACATGGCACATGTATACCTATGTAACACACCTGCACGTTAAAAAAGTTACGTGTAGGTTAAGCCAGGGGTGTGAACTCTGGCCCTGTCCTGCACGGAGCGACTGCTAGATCCTGGGCTGGATCCCCTGCCGCAGGCGCCTGGCCCCGCCCCTCCCCTCAGGCGCCTGGCCCTGCCCTGGCCCGGTCCCGCCCACATCCGGAGGCTCAGGGCAGGACGCGAGCTGTTCCCGGGTTAGTCAGCAGGGGGCGCGCGGGTTGCTCTGGCCCGGCGGCTCCCGCTGAAATCAGCACAGCAGCAGGGAGGGTGACACTGCCCCCCGATGCAGGTCAAACTACTAACAAATGATGTGGCCGGAGAATACTATCCTTGACAGCACGATGACGAAACACGTCAGTATAAAATGAGATCAAGAAGCATGCTGTGCCCAGCTCTGCGGTTAGTTCACAGTATTTTACAGAGCGTCGTTTCCAAAGGCTCAGGGAACACCAGCTACCTATAATAACACGTGACACGCCCCTTCGTCAACACTCAGCACAGCTCTGCAATAATGGCCCAGCCTGATCTTCACGTTGGAGGTGAGGACACAGGCCCTGGAGGGTTCAAGTGGCAAGGTCACAGAAGTGGTCAAAAGGGACCACAGCGCCCCCTGCCTGGACTGCCCCAGGCTCTGCATCTATAATCCCTGGTTTGCTCCCCACTCGCCTGCCTGACCACAGCTCCGATGCCTCTGAAAAGCCTGGCAAGGTGGGCAGAAGGTCCCTGTGGTGTCGCCCCAGGGCAGGGATGGGCCATGGAGCTTAGCCGGGATGGTGGAGCTAGGACCCGCTGGAGGAAGCGGAGCCCTGGAGAGGGTGCATCTCTGCCCTCACCCCCGTGGTGTGGAGTTGGAGAGCCTCGACTGCGGGGCTGGGGAAGGCGGGCAGGCCCAGGGCAGTAGGGGAGGCGCCTGCTCAGCAGGAGGGCCAGAGGGAGGAGTGAGCTGTGCGCAGGGAGGGTGGGCAGCAGACAGGGGCAGGCACAGGAAGTAGGGCGCTGATCTAAGGTGGTCCAACTCAGGAGCTGGGGAGGGAAACGGGAGGAAGGGAGCATGAAGGGAGATGGGGGAAACTGGGCAGGTGCAGAGAGGCAGAGTGGGAACTGAGGAGAAGACAGAGCAGGAGAAGTGAGGGAAGGGGAAGAAAGCACAGGAGCAGAGGGAGACTGGAAAGGAAACCTGGATGGCTCTCAGGTCAGGGAAGACGGAGGGAAGGGAGCTAAAGCACATGGAGCCAACTGAGGTGAGGTGAGGAGGGTGGG
>NW_016839769.1:0-944 GCF_001698545.2 Rhinopithecus bieti
TGAAGGCCTTAGAACCCACCGCTCAAGAACAAGTAGGGACAGACTCTAGTGTCATCCCTGGACACCCCACCCAGTGGTCATCAGATGTGGTGTCTCCTCATTTCTCGGGATCTCAGGGAAGCGAGGACCTTGTTCTCAGAGAGTGACTCAGGACAAAACAAGGACCCCCATCTGGGCAACAGACTCACTGGTCCAAGAATCTACCAAGAGTCTAGGTGACAACACTGAGGGAAGATTGAGGATAGCCTCGATGGTTCTCCTAGCAGGCAAAAAACAGATGGGAGCCCAACAGAAATCTGCCCTGCCTCTGCTGTCACCCCAGAAAGCATGAGCAGGACTAGCAGCTGAGGCCCCTGTGTGATACCAGACTCATTGGTCTCAGGGAGAAGAAGGCCTTGGTCTGAGGGGCTGCATTCAGGTCAACAGAGGGAGGGTCCAAGACCCTGCCAGGAGTCAGGGACTCAAAGGACACCACTCACCAAATACACAGGACCGAACCCCTCCCTGCACCTTCTGTCAGTCAGGGGAAGTGCAGGAAAAGGTGGGTGGATGGAATCCCCTCACTTGCTCTTCCAGTGTCTCCTGGAGATAGGTCCTTGGATTGAGGAAGTGGTCTCAAGTCAACCCAGGGAGAGTTTCAGAACCTGCAGGCATCAAGATGAGGACCAACCAGGATCCTCACGTTTGGACACATGGACCCCAATGTATTTTGTGTAGCTATTGCTGTTTTCTCACCCTAGGACAGGACACATGGACCCCAATGTACTTTGTGTAGCTATTGCTTTTCCCCAGGAGGCCTTGGGCACATGGGGCCAGATGTGGGTCCCTTTACGTCCTTCTCTTCCATATCAGGGTTGTGAACTCTTGATCTGAAAGTTTCTCAGGCCAGGAAAAGGGCCAGATCCGGGCCCTTCCGGGAGAAAGATGAGGGCCCTGAGTGAGCA
>NW_016839770.1:0-1021 GCF_001698545.2 Rhinopithecus bieti
CTGTGAAATGAAATCACAGGTCAGAAAGAGTTTCTCAGAAAGCTTCTCTCTAGTTATTATGTGAGGATATTTCCTTTTTCACCATAGCCCTCAATGAGCTCCCAAATATCACTTTGCAGAATCCACGAGAACAGTGTTAGCAAACTGTTCCAAGAAGGGAAGGGTGGAACTCTGTGTGATGAAGTCACACATCAGAAAGCAATCTCTCAGAAAGCTTCTCTCTAGTTATTCTGTGAGGATATTTCCTTTTCACCATGGGCCCCTATGGGCTCCCAAATATCACTTTCCAGATTCCACGAAAAGAGTGTTAGCAAACTGCTTCCTGAAGTCTAAGTTATAAGTCTGTGAGATGAACTCACAGATCAGAAAGAAGTTTCTCAGAAAGCTTCTCTTTAGTTATTATGTGAGGATATTTCCTTTTTCACCATAGCCCTCAATGAGCTCCCAAATATCACTTTGCAGAATCCACGAGAACAGTGTTAGCAAACTGTTCCAAGAAGGGAACGGTGGAACTCTGTGTGATGAAGTCACACATCAGAAAGCAATCTCTCAGAAAGCTTCTCTCTAGTTATTCTCTGAGGATATTTCCTTTTTCACCATGGGCCACTATGGGCTCCTAAATATCACGTTCCAGATTGCACGACAAGTGTTAGCAAACTGCTTCCTGAAGTCTAGGTTATAAGTCTGTGAGATGAACTCACAGATCAGAAAGAAGTTTCTCAGAAAGCTTCTCTCTAATTATTATGTGAGGATATTTCCTTTTTCACCGTAGCCATCAATGTGCTACCAAATATCACTTTGGAGAATCCACGAGAATAGGGTTAACAAACTGTTCCAAGAAGGGAAGAGAGGAACACTCTGTGATGAAGTCACACGTCAGACAGCAATCTCTCAGAAAGCTTCTCAGTAGTTATCATGTTTAAGGTTTTTCCTTTTTCACCAGGGGCCCCTATGGGCTCCCAAATATCGCTTTCCAGATTCCACGAAAAAAGGGTTAGAAAATTGCTTCCTGAAGTCTAAG
>NW_016839771.1:0-695 GCF_001698545.2 Rhinopithecus bieti
TCTGAAAGCTTGCATTCCGATGTGTGACTTCATAACACATAGTTCCACCCTTCCCTTTTTGAAACAGTTTGCTAACACTGTTGTCGTGGATTCTGCAAAGTAATATTTGGGTGCTCATTGAGAGTTATGGAGACAAAGGAAATATCCTCAGATTAAAACTTGAAAGAAACCTTCTGAGAAACTGCCTTGCCATGTGTGTATGCAACTCACAGAGTTACACGTTTATCTTAAGTGATCAGTGTGTTAACACAGTGTTCTGGAAATCTGCAATTAGATACTTCATAGTGCAATGAAGCTTACGGTGACAAAGGAAATATCCTCAGATGAAAACTAGAAAGAAGCTTTCTGAGAAACTTCTTGGTGATGTGTGAATTCATCTCACAGAGTTACACTTATGTTTCGTGGAGCAGTCCATTAACACTGTCTTTGAGGAAACTGAGAAGGGCTTCTTTGGATCGCCTTGAGGCCTACGCTGATAAAGGAAATGTCATCAGTTCCAAACGTGAAAGAAGCTTTCTGAGAAACTTCTTTCTGATCAGTGAGATCATCTCTAATTCTTATAACTTAGATCTCAGGAGGCAGTTTTCTAACACTCTTTTCGAGGGAACTGCAAAGTGATATTTGGGAGCCCTTAGGCGCCGATGGTGAAAAAGGAAGAATCCTCACCTAAAAACTAGAGAGAAGCTTTGTGAGAT
>NW_016839772.1:0-534 GCF_001698545.2 Rhinopithecus bieti
ATAGAAAGGAACTTTCCTAGAAATTTCTAGGTGATATATGAATTCATCTCACAGAGTTACACTTATGTTTCGTGGAGCAGTCCATTAACACTGTCTTTTAAGAACCTGAAAAGGGCTTCTTTGGATTGCAATGAGGCCGACGTTGATAAAGGAAGTTTCATCAGTTCAAAACGTGAAAGAAGCTTTCTGAGAAACTTCTTCTGATCAGTGAGTTCGTCTCAGAGACCTAAAACTTGGAAATCAGTAAGCAGATTGCTAACACTCTTTTCGTGGAAACTGCAAAGTGATATTTGGGAGCCCATAGGGGCCCATGATGAAAAAGGAAATATCCTTACATAATAAGTAGAGAGAAGCTTTCTGATAGATTGCTTTCTGATGTGTGAGTTCATCACACAGAGTTCCACCCTTCCCTTCTTGGAATAGTTTGCTAACAATCTTGTCGTGGATTCCACAAAGTGATATTTGGGAGCTCATTAAGGGCTCTGGTGAAAAAGGAAATATCTTCAGATTAAAAGTGGAAAGAAGCCTTCTGAG
>NW_016839773.1:0-530 GCF_001698545.2 Rhinopithecus bieti
ACCAGCGCCGGGCCTCCCCGCGGTGCAGCTGGCAATGCAGGATGCACGGGCTCGGGCTCTGCTTGGTCGCCTGTCGCGGCGAAGCCAGTCACCTTCCATCGCGGCCACCACGCTGCCCGCTAGTCAGCTGTGGTCTGCAGCCTTCCTGGGACCCCTCTGGCCCCAAGGAGGCATCACTCACATCCACTTGCGACACCGGGGCCCAGCTGTTGGTGAGCGAGCGCTGGTGCTGCCTTTCTTACCCAGGCAAGTGCTGCTTCCCCAACCCAGGGGCCCGCGCCGCCTGCACCTTCGCCAGGGCTGCGCTGTGCAAGTCTCCAGCCAGCCAGCCCTGGCACCTGAGGGGGACTTTACGCTCCCCCAGAAGATCACCCTCAGCAGGGATACACGGCTATGGAGGATGCAGCGGACACCTTCCAAAGTTTGTGGAGACTCTTCTGCCACGCCAAAAGTTTCATCATCAGCTGCGATGACGACTGGGAACTCAGTGACACCAATGGGATGTGCACCACCAGTGCCTTTGCTGAGCC
>NW_016839774.1:0-527 GCF_001698545.2 Rhinopithecus bieti
CAGGAAAATTTACATCTATAAAAGAAATCCCCATTTAAAACATCTCTCTCTCTCTCTCTCTCGGCACCAACCAAGAAGAGAAGGATGACTAAATTACTAAAGAGTCTTATCAACACAGAACACATGGAGTTAAGTCTGTATAAGAAAACTTACCCTTGTCTACTGTGCTTTTGCTTGTTACCTCCCCACTACTGAGCCTCAAATCTTCTTTCTTTAAGTTGAAGATAGCATTTACACTTGAATTGAAAGCCACCTGCTGGGGATTTACTCATTTTTCCCTGAGTATCTCCCATGTATCCATAAGGTATACATGTTTTTAAACTTGTCTACTTTTTTCTCATTTTAATCTGTAATTTGTTACAGAGGGTCCCATCTAAGAATTCCGTAAAAGTAGAGAGAAAATTATTTTTCCTCCCCTATTACAAGTTGGGCAGTTTTTCCCAAAGCTAAACAAGTCTCACCTTACAATCCAAAATCACATTCATAAGTATTTTGATAGCTACTTTGATATTATTTCCAAACAAAAG
>NW_016839775.1:0-891 GCF_001698545.2 Rhinopithecus bieti
CAAAGTTGAAATGAAAGAAAAAATGTTAAGGGCAGACAGAGAGAAAGATTGGGTTACCCACAAAGGGAAGCCCATCAGACTAATAGCAGGTCTCTCGGAAGAAACTCTACAACCCAGAAGAGAGTGGGGGCCAATATTCAACATTCTTAAAGAAAAGAATTTTCAACCCAGAATTTCATATCCACCCAAACTAAGTTTCATAAGTGAAGGAGAAATAAAATCCTTTACAGACAAGCAAATGCTGAGAGATTTTGTCACCACCAGGATTGCCCTATAAGAGCTTCTGAAGGAAGCACTAAACATGGAAAGGAACAACCGGTACCAGGCACTGCAAAAACATGCCAAAAGTAATGACCTGAAAGATCTGTAAAGATCGATGTTAGGAAGAAACTGCATCAACTAATGAGCACAATAACCAGCTAACATCATAATGACAGGATCAAGTTCATGCATAACAATATTAACCTTAAATGTAAATGGGCTAAATGATCCAATTCAAAGACACAGACTGGCACATTGGTTAAAGAGTCAAGACCCATCTCACGTGCAGAGACACACATAGGCTCAAAATAAAGGAATCTTTTTTATTTTAGATGTAGACAGCCATGAACAATCTATTTTGAGCCACTTTAGGGAGAAAACTTTGTATTTTTAAAACTTGCATAAAAGTTATGCAAATGGTTTTATAAATTGGAATAATACCTCAGTTTTGATGTTATGCACACTAAATTAAATGTGACATAAATTAATTTGTACAAAAAGAACTAGGTGGCTCATTGAAAAAAATCCTGTGCCTTACCCTTTGAGCATAAGTGTTGCATGAAAAACAGATTGCTACAAGAAACATACCAGGGGTATACCCAAAGGATTATAAATCATGCTGCTATAAAG
>NW_016839776.1:0-411 GCF_001698545.2 Rhinopithecus bieti
TGTTTGAATTCCATGTGATCTTTTCTGCTTCTGCTAGAAATACAGTTAGGTTAATTCTCAAACAACAACGTTCCTTCCAGAATCCTAGAGAGTCAAGGAACTGTAGGGCCACTATTACCTACCCCACAGTCACCAGTACCAGTCCCACATCCAAAGTCCCAAGAAATTAAGTAAGCAAATAAACACATAAGTACATTTCAGCTAAACAGATAATCACAAGGTATATATTTTAAATTCTCAGGCTGATGAGGTCATTAAATAATCTAGAAGGAAGAAACTAAGCCAAAACAAATGCTATAAAATACGACTGGAGTAACTGTCTGACTGTAAGAAAGATAAAAGAATTCCAGATTTCATATCCATAAAACCCAGATGAGTATCTCATTGATGTAAACAAAGTATATGTGTGTG
>NW_016839777.1:0-411 GCF_001698545.2 Rhinopithecus bieti
TAAATACACCAACTGGTACTCTGTATCTAGCTAACTCCCTGTCTAGCTAACCTAGTGGGGACTTGGAGAACTTTTCCCTCTAGCACTCTGTGTCTAGCTCAAGGATTGTAAACGCACCAATCAGCACTCTGTGTCTAGCTCAGGGTTTGTAAATACACCAATCAGTACTCTGTGTCTAGCTCAAGGTTTGTAAATACACCAATTGGTACTCTGTATCTAGCTAACTCTGTATCTAGCTAACCTAGTGGGGACTTGGAGAACTTTTCTGTCTAGCACTCTGTGTCTAGCTCAAGGATTGTAAACGCACCAATCAGCACTCTGTCAAAATGGACCAGTCAGCTCTCTGTAAAACAGACCAATCAGCTCTCCGTAAAATGGACCAATCAGCAGGATGTGGGTGGGGCCAGATAA
>NW_016839778.1:0-694 GCF_001698545.2 Rhinopithecus bieti
ACCTACTTAAGCCTCAGCAATGGCGAAGGCCCCTCCCCCAGTCTCCCTGCTGCCTTTCGGATAGATCGTTGCAGACTGCTGTGTTAGCAATGAGGGAGGCTCCGTGGGCGTGGGACCCTCCCAGCCAGGTGTGGGATATATTCTCCTGGTTTGCCAGTTGGCTTAAAGTGCAGTATTTGGGCGGGAGGTACCCGATTTTCCAGGTGTTGTGTGTCTCAGTTCCCCTGGCTAGGAAAAAGGATTCCCTTCCCCCTTGTGCTTCTCAGGTGAGGCGATGCCTCACCCTGCTTCAGCTCTCGCTGGTCAGGCTGCAGCAGCTGACCAGCACCAATTGTCCGGCACTCCCTAGTGAGATGACCCCAGTACCTCAGTTGAAAATGCAGAAATCACTGGTCTTCTGTGTCGCTCACGCTGGGAGTTGGAGACTGGAGCTGTTCCTATTCGGCCATCTTCCAAAGAAAGGTTTTTGTAACTTGTGAATTCATCTCACAGAGTTACACCTTTCTTTTCATGGAGTTGTTTGAAAACACTGTTTTCATGGAATCTGTAAAGGAATATTTGGGAGCATATTGAGGCCTATAGTGAAAAGGAAATATCCACAGATAAAAACTGTAAAGAAGTTTTCTGAGAAACTGCTTTTTGATGTGTGAATTCCTCTCACAGAGTTACACTGTTGTTTTCATTGAGTAGTTTG
>NW_016839779.1:0-411 GCF_001698545.2 Rhinopithecus bieti
GAATTAAAGTTGCTGTACAGAGGGTGACCTAAACCACATAATTTGACTTTAGCACACTGTTTTCAAGGTTACATTTTAGTTAAAAATAAATCACTGTTTTTTTTGAATTAAAGTTCTAGCCACTCAGCTTCAGTGATTCTCACTAAATCCTGATAATATTGGTATATTTTTATCCATTTTAATTATTTAGTACCTAAGTTAAAATCTTCAACTCATCACCTTATCATGATAAATTGCAAACTAGAATCAATGATCTGTATTAAACTTAGAAGAAAAAGTGTATGATGAATCCTTGTTTATAAGATGGTTTGCACCTTATAATATGCCATTAACTAAGTAGAAGTCCTGACATATATGAGTGGTCAGAGATTTAAAAACCAGTTGGGCAAGAGGGACACTGAACATAAATTC
>NW_016839780.1:0-1126 GCF_001698545.2 Rhinopithecus bieti
TTAATCCATCTTGAATTAATTTTTGTACAAGGTGTAAGGAAGGGATTCAGTTTCAGTTTTCTACATATGGCTAGCCAGGTTCCCCAGCACCATTTATGAAATAGGGAATCCTTTCCCCATTTCTTGTTTTGTCAGGTTTGTCAAAGATCAGATGGTTGTAGATGTGTGGTATTAATTCTGAGGGCTCTGTTCTGTTCCATTAGTCTATATCTCTGTTTTGGTACCAGTACCGTGCAGTTTTTGTTACTGTAGGCTTATAGTATAGCTTGAAGTCCGGTAGCGTGATGCCTCCAGCTATGTTCTTTTGACTTAGGATTGTCTTGGCAATGTGGGCTCTTTTTGGTTCCATATGAACTTTAAAGCAGTTTTTTCCAATTCTGTGAAGAAACTCATTGGTAGCTTGATGGGGATGACATTGAATCTATAAATTACCTTGGGCAGTATGGCCATTTTCAGGATATTGATTCTTCCTATCCATGAGCATGGAATGTTCTTCTATTTGTTTGTGTTCTCTTTTATTTCATTGAGCAGTGGCTTTTAGCTCTCCTTGAGGAGGTCCTTTGCATCCCTTGTAAGTTGTATTCCTAGGTATTTTATTCTCTTTGAAGCAATTGTGAAGGGGAATTCACTCATGATTTGGCTCTCTGTTTGTCTGTTATTGGTGTATAGGAATGCTTGTGATTTTTCACACTGATTTTGTATTCTGAGACTTTGCTGACGTTGCTTATCAGCTTAAGGAGATTTTGGGCTGAGAGGACGGGATTTTCTAAATATACAATCATGCCATCTGTAAACACAGACAATTTGACATCCTGTTTTCCTAACTGAATACCCTTTATTTCTTTCTCCTGCCTGATTGCCCTGGCTGGAACTTCCAAAGCTATGTTGAATAGGGGTGATGAGAGAGGGCATCCCTGTCTTGTGCCAGTTTTCAAAGGGAATGCTTTCAGTTTTTGTCCATTCAGTATGATATTGGCTATGGGTCTGTCATAAATAGCTATAATTATTTTGAGATATGTCCCATCAACACCTAGTTTATTGAGAGTTTTCAGCATGAAGGGCTGTTGAATTTTGTCAAAGGCATTTTCTGTATCTAGTGAGATAATCATGTGGTGTTTGTCTTTGG
>NW_016839781.1:0-1128 GCF_001698545.2 Rhinopithecus bieti
CCTTGGCGGATAAGTGTGAGCCATGAGAAGGGGTCTTTTTTGTCTGGAGAGAAGTTTGACAGCCTTAAGGAATACTACTGGCAGAACTATGTACTACCGAGTGTGTTTGGCTGTCTTGTGACCAAGTTTCAGTGATGAAAAATTGCCATAAAATAGGCAGACTAGCAAAGGTCTGAGCGTATGAGTGAGACAGCAATATAAGTATAAAATGAGACTTCATTTTCAGTGTAGTCACAGAGTGTCCCCTGCCACTGAAGATGTTCAGTGAAGATTAGGAGCCAGGAAAACCACTACTCTTGACTATTGTCTGGAGGCAGGTATGGGTCTGGGGTTATGTATTGGAAGTCTGATAGGTTTATGTAGAGGATGGTGAGAAAGTGAGGTAAGCACCAGGGGTCGGTGAGCATGAGATAGTTAAGAAAGTTTTGTAAATTTGAGGCGAGTGGGGGAAAGTTGAACTGATGTCCACTGATTGTTCTCGGTGGGGGCCTTTTTTAGCTGGGAAATATGAATCTGATCCATGTGTCCTAGGAGTTTTGCTGCTGTATGTGTAGACAGGACAGTGTATGGGCCTTTCCACCTGGGCTGTAAGTCTTTGGCTTGGGTATCTTTTATGTATACTTGGTCTCTGGGACTGAGGGAGAGATATGGGTTGTAGGCATCTGTTGGAAGAGGGTGTTGTAACTCAGCATGTTGTCTTAGGAGTTGTCTGAGAAGAGTGAGATATGGGAGGTAGTTTGCCAAAGGGACAGGCAGGGAAGGTATTTGCTGGAGGGTTAGGGGCCATCCGTAGACTAATTCGAATGAACTGAGGCCTGTTGGGCTTTGAGATGCTGCCCGCAGCTGGGTCAGGGCTAAGGGAAGGAGAGTTACCCACGACTGCCGGGTTTCGATTGAGAGTTTAGTGAGCTGTTGTTTGATGAGTCCGTTAGCCTTTTCCACCTTACCAGAAGACTGAGGTCCATAAGGGATGTGGAGTTTCCAGGTGATGTGTAGGAGGGCTGCCACCTGTTGGACTACCTTGGAGATGAATGCTGAACCATTGTCAGATTGAAGGGAAACCAGGAGGCCAAGCCTATGGATAATATGTTCAGTGAGTATTGAGGCAACAATGTTAGCAGTTTCTCC
>NW_016839782.1:0-523 GCF_001698545.2 Rhinopithecus bieti
ATGAGGCAGATACCTCTTGGTTATTACATATTTAATAAGGATTTAACAGAAGAGCTTTATTAATTTTGTCATTTTCAAAAGGATCAGATATTTAAGAAGTGTCCCAAAGCAGGCAGAAAGTTTTTTCTGTGTTGTAGTCTTCCGCAAAAATATGTAGACATTCTGCTGAATTCCCCTCCCCTGATAGCACAGATTTCTAGTCTATGCACTGGTTATATTGCCCTTCTGCTGCAATACAGTCTTTCATTTTCTAAGTCTTTTCTTTAATTTCCCCAGTAATATGTGGGTTTGCTGTTTCAGGAATTCCTAATGTTCAGGGATGTGGCCCTAGACTTCTCCCATCAGGAGTGGGAATACCTTGACCTGTTTCAGAAGACCTTGTACCAGGAGGTGATGGTGAAGAACTATGGTAACTTGGCCTCACTGGATGTGTTTCTCATCTGTAGGATGTGTGCTTTTTCCATTATGATTTTCAGGGCTGCCTTTCAAGAAACTAGCCTTCCTGCCTTCCTTCCTTCCTTCC
>NW_016839783.1:0-410 GCF_001698545.2 Rhinopithecus bieti
TTATACCTATATCTATTATATCTATGATGTCTATATTTTATACCTCTATGTATTACATCTTTTATGTCTATATTTTATACCTATGTCTATTATATCTATTATGTCTCAATTTCATACCTCTCTTATATCTATTATGTCCATATTTTATATCTATATCTATTATACCTACTATGTTTATGTTTCATATGTCTATCTATTATATCTATTATGTCTATATTTTATACCTATATCTATTATATCTATTATGTCTATATTTTATACCTATATCTATTATATCTATTATGTCTATATTTTATACCTATATCTATAATATCTATTATGTCTACATTTTATACCTATACCTATTATATCTTATATGTCTGTATTTGATTCCTATATCTATTGTTATATTTTATATCTATATCTATTAT
>NW_016839784.1:0-1151 GCF_001698545.2 Rhinopithecus bieti
CTGTCTTTGTGGGATATATTATATAGTGAACAGGGAAACTGTTGTGAATTTAATTTTGATACTGTGTAAAATGAAACATCTCTGCATATAGTGGACATACAATCATCCTAACTCAACTCCCGTGATAGGAATCCTCTGTTTGTGTTCACGTTGGCTTATACTTTAATTGTTGTTTTTGAAATATTGTGTGCTGCATTTTAGATTTAAGGCAATTTGGGGTAAAATAAAACTTTTAGACTGTTTTATGACTATGGAATAAAAAAGTGTCCGTTTTATAAGTTTAAAATTTTCTACTCCCCTACTATAAAAAAGGAAAACTATTACATTATTTTATGATGCAAACATGATATTTTTTAAAAAATTAATTTGTAAATGAATCAGATGCTAACTTGTTCAAAATCCCGGCAGGAAAGTGATGACAAACACCAATTGGTAACTGAATAGCATTTATGGAAAAGATGGTTACTAAAGTGTGGGTGGGGGTAAGGAAAACATCAAAGGATGCTGAAGCATCCAGAATCTCGCAATACTGGGAAACTTTTAACCCTCCTTAGCCCTGAAAAATTACAGGGAAGGAGCATCCAGAATAAACATCCCTAAGTATCTTTTTACTTTATTCTTATCGGCTGTTGATGCTAGCCGTTGACCAACATCAGCTAGAAGCAGAGAGCAAGGGAACTCAAATGGAACACTGGGACAACATCAGGTACAGGACACACAGAAAGATAAAGAAAGGTGATTAGATTTGGGGGACAAAACAGAATATTCCATACACATGCTATGACGGGGCAACTTGCTCCGAAAAAAGAAAAAAAAAAAGCTATATCTACTTTTGATGATGCATATTTATAGCCTGGAATTATTTCTCAACCTAAAATATTAAGATTATGTATATATTTTAAAATATTTTTAGTTTAGAATGTAAGATTAACTCTTGTGGATATGAACTGAGCTTGTTTTTGTAGCTTGTTTTGTAGCTTTGTTTTTAACAACCCATCACGGGTTAAGTAGTTGCAATAGTAACATCTGGAAAAGTTTGCACATGAAAGTAGGGTAATTGATAAAAGAAAGTTGAATGAATGGACTATTTCCAAAGTTGTGCATAAGGAAAGGGAAAACTGACAAACAGCAACAAAGTACTTAGCCTTTGC
>NW_016839785.1:0-1672 GCF_001698545.2 Rhinopithecus bieti
AATACCAGGGAGCAGAGGGAGATCAAGGGAGTGGTCACATAACCTGAAGAGGCTATCTCACAAGCAATACCACCTCCCGTAGAGAGACATCGGTAACTCATAGCAAAAGGTAGGGAAAAGTCCTAGTATTAATGTCCTGGCTTCACTCTCTTCCCATTTCTGGTCTCATCTTGGTTCTTGTGGTGAACTGAATTTAGTAAGAATAAGAAAGCAGAAAGCTTAATGACACCTTGCATAAAGATCAGTGCCTCAGGTCACAGACTGGATGAAAAAGGATAAAGAGATCAAAGAAAATATCCAGCACACCAAGAAATAGATATTGCAATTCCTTGTTTCTATTTTAGAATTCCTATTATTAGAGAGATATTGAAATCTAATATTTTTTTAAATGTCATAATTTTCCAGAGGAAAAAAAATCTTCTGGGCAGACTAATAATACTCTCACATTAGACGATGCTCTCAAAAATAGAAGTGAGAGAAATCTGATAGGGAGTAATGCAGAAACACTGGAAGTTGGAGACAAAGAATAAATCTAAAATTAAAGAAGCTATCCAAATTCATTTTGATAAATACCCATTATTATGACAGGTAATTTCAACTCATGTCCCTTGTAAAAATTTGATGGACACTCAAAGTTATCTGAGTTAGTTTCAAGTATGTTTGAGAATAAAATTCTAGACCTTGGCAAAGTTAAATGACCTCCAACTTCTGGCCTAAGAAAATTTCTTTTTAAATCTGTGTGGAATTTTTTACTATAAATATTGAATTCTTCGTTTTTTTCTGAATAAATGTTTTAAAAAGGTTTACTCAATTAATGCTTTCCTTTGAAGCATTTTGTTAATCAATTAGGGACTTAATATTCATCTTATTTTAAGAGGAATACTAGTAGACTCTTCAGGCTTAATTACTACTGAAATGTAAAGAGAACAAAGCAGGAAATCATGTTATATTTAACATGAATTGAAGACAAAAATCACAAAACAATACTTTTACTACGTTGTGTTTATACCAAAATACTAGTCTCATACAGATATTACCAGTACTTAGAAACTATGATTAAAAGTTTGAAATTAGAATGAGGCAGTGGATGCTTCATATTATATTACATTATGCATTACATGATACAATACATTACAGTGTATTCTCGCTATTTTTCTATTGAATTAACATCTGGATTTATATATTTATTACCTATTTTGTGCAGAATTCATGACATATATATTTGTATATCCCATTCAAAAACAAAACCACCACTTGATATTATGATTCTGAGAATAATTATTTCATTAGCACATTCTAAAATTCAAAATCATTTGACAGCTGATAAAAAAATCAACAAAAATATAAGAGAATAATATTTTGTTTTAAAAGTTTTCAAAAGGGTACATACATATTTTAACTGTGTCTGTATAAAGAAAAAAATCGATTGCAAAAAATCCTAAGACATATTTTCTGATAGGGAGTGATACGAAAACACTGGAAGTTGGAGACAAAGAATAAATCTAAAATTAAAGAAGCTATCCAGAATCCAGTTATCTGCATTAAATTAAAAATAATACTTCTAGTTTAGTATGGGGAACTTTTCATGATTGAAGTATTTGGATACAAAATGTTTATATTGCACTACTGTTGGAATTAAGGATTTCTATTTTAATATGTCAATAATTTTCTC
>NW_016839786.1:0-3730 GCF_001698545.2 Rhinopithecus bieti
TTATATCAATGCTACAATGATATAACTATACCTGTTAGAGACAAATCCTAGATGTCGCTACATGGGATTTTGAATATTTCACTTTGCACAATATGGGGAGGTCTGACATGAGACATTGACATTGCAAAAAAGAAAGCACAAAAACTATGTGCTGAAACACATACGTTGTTGATGTCAATACACCAATATACAGGTACGTAGTTCTACAACCCAAATTAATATTTACTGTAAGTTTGTTGTTATATTTTCAACACAACTAGAGACATCTTAGTTTAGTTTTACCCAGAAGCAATCCTGAAACAAACACTATGCACAGGTGTATTTTTGGTAAGTGATCCAGGAAGTATAAGTGAGAGAGTAGAATAAAGTAACAGAGAGAAGAGAGAATAGCCAATAAAGGGTAATTTTGTGAGTGGTTTAATGAGGTGGGTAACTGAAGCTCAGTCTTCCCAGGAATGTCAGAGAAACTGTATACCTCAGCAATGTACTAAGGAAAGATGAGAAGATTGAAATATCCAGCCTGTTTTTTGTCTCTCACTAGTTGAATATTGACTTTGACAACATTAAATTCCAAGCATTCTAGGACTGAAACTAGGGGACCTGGCTAGCTCTCTTGGTGCTGTAGGAAGTGCTGAATCTGATAAGCAGGAGCAGAGAGACACATGTATTGGAGGTAGAAAACTCCAGTATTCATGAAATATGTGGCTTCAACTGCACTCAGAGGGGGCTGAGACAGTGCTGCTTGTCCACCCATTTTACCATTCAAATGTGCTCATGCTACATTGATTGACCCTCTCTATTTTGGAGGCCCCAGTGTGATCTCCATCCATAACCTTAAAAAATGATGTGAAAATGAAGGTTAGGTCCACAAGCTAAAATCCCTGTATAGGAACTACTTTCAAGGCTATAATTATAATTTATTTCCTTTCTTAATAAACCATAACTCTCAACCTTTGACTAGCCCTTTAGCTGGTTGATTTTTGTCACCATATTTGGAAGCACCCAAGTGTACCCCAGTGAATCCTATGGTGTCTCAGACTCTGAATGAGCTGCTTACGATGTCCTTTGTAGTGCTGTTGCTACTGGAGATTTTCAGGACGCTTTTGGAGTAAGTTCCGAATGACAAGACTTTTCATTATTACCTCAACATTCACAGACTCACATGTAGGCAAATGGTTGGATATACCTAGGTCAATGGCCAAGATCTATTTGTTAGAGTGTGTGTCGAAGTTATAACTAACCTCTCCTACTATCTATAAATTTCAAGACACATTGCCCTCCTTCAAGAGAGACAGAGTATTATTCAGTTGCTGGGAAAACAATTGGTAAAGTGTCCTTTATAACATACGACATTGTAATTGGCATGAAATTCACTTATTCATTCTAACTTGATAGACATTTGTGTTGTTTCCTTTTTGTTTGTCTGGATATTTACGAATAGGGCTGCTATGAACATTCGTTCCCAAATCTTTTAGCATAAATAAGCATTCAGACAAGTGCAGAAAGAAATGTCAATTAATGAATTGTGCTGCCAAATTACTTATTGACTCAGTCTGTGCCCAAGGAAAAAAGAGAAGCCGCACAGTGATTTGAACAGGAAAGTTACAATTTTTATTTATTTATTTTTTATTTTTTATTTTATTTTTTTTTCTTTGAGACGGAGTCTCGCTCTGCCGCCCAGGCTGGAGTGCAGTGGCCGGATCTCAGCTCACTGCAAGCTCTGCCTCCCGGGTTCACGCCATTCTCCTGCCTCAGCCTCCCAGGTAGCTGGGACTACAGGCGCCCGCCACCTCGCCTGGCCAGTTTTTTGTATTTTTTTAGTGGAGACGGGGTTTCACCATATTAGCCAGGATGGTCTCGATCTCCTGACCTCGTGATCCGCCCGTCTCCACCTCCCAAAGTGCTGGGATTACAGGCTTGAGCCACCGCGCCCCGCCACAATTTTTAACATAGAAGATTAAAGTCATGTGGGAATTGCTGCTTAAGAAGTAATGCGAACTGTGAAGAATATAGGAACAGCAGATATGAGAAGCAACCACTATTCCAAGGAAAAACTATGTCTTTGGGGATAAGATCCAGGATGTGCCTGTGGTTCTTGGATGGCAAAGAAGTTGCTGTGGTACCATGTTAATGGAGCTGGCTGGAAGTCCGCCTCAAGTATGCCAGGGAAGGCTGTTCATGAGTAGCTTCTCTGGAGGTTCTTTGCTATAAAATTGCCTAAATGTGAATGCCAAGGGGAGCTGGTGGCCACTGGGAATTGATGGCCACAATGTGTTGCAGGAGCCAAGTCCCCTGGATAAGCTGCGAGAAGAGCAGGAATCCGGTGCAGGGGGAAGCCATGTATGCTTCAGGAACTTGCCAAGTGAATACATCAGAAACAGGAAGCAGAGTTCCTTTTCTTTTTTCAATAGGCTTTAATATCTCACTAGTACCCTCCACTGACACAGTTTCATTGTCAGTTGTCAAAATTTTTGTTTTAAAAAAGCCACTTTCCTTTTCAACAGAGTGGGTAAAAAGAACAAATTTGGAGCTTAGAAGCAACAAATAGAAAACTAGCATACTTATCCGTATAAAGAATGAAATTAGATGCTTTCATCTAATTTTGAACTATTTTACTTTAACATAGAATGGATATAGTTCTTTCTAAAGACCAAAGCTTTTTAATGCATTATAAATGTCATTACTAATTTCATGCATCTAAAGTGAAAGAAAAAACTTACAAGAAATGAAATGGAATATCTTTTTCACATAGGACGACGGTGGCATTTAATTTTAAGAATGTATTAATGAATTGCATCTAAAGGTACACTCCTACTGATTTTAAAAATGGACATGTGAAAGCCATTTGTTATATAACTTCAAGAACTACATCACATTAATTATTACATTCTTAGTCTTTGACAGAGTTTTGTATTTGAAAAGATTGATATATTTTGACACCCTTCAAATATTTTAAGGCATTTACTAAATATAATGTGTCAAAGAGTACTTGTCACAATTATTCTTAAATTACACAAGGAATGCTGAACCTCCTCCAATCAGATTAGACTCCCAAAGGCTACTAAAATAACTGTTGGAAAATTCAAAATATTTCCCTAAGCAGAATCACTAACACATCATCTCTACAAGGGGAGAAGAAACTGACAAACATTTATATAGGTAGGGTGCTTTTTAATTTTTGTTTTTTTTGGTTTATATAAAAGATAAAAGTTCATATATAGGAGTGTTGAAGTTTATGATAATTTTTTAAGCTGGTCTAGGTTTTTAAATCATTTGATGTTCTAAAATTAGAAATATATCAAACCCAATATTATATTTATTAAACATATGCCAAATTTAGTGTACCCTCAGAAGTTTTATTACAGACACATCCATTTTTCATTAAAATCTACATCTTTTTGAAATTAACTTTAGCATTCATCATAATTTATTGCATGCCACAAAAGGGTACATAATTGTTTTTCAAAAAAAGAAAATTTAACATAATAAGTATATTGCCTTATATCTTTGTAGATCATTCACCCTGAATTACAGACTCACCCATATTGGGGGAGAACTTACATGTAATCTAAAACAACTTTCTTGATAGCTTTGAAAGATGAATGAATCCAACTTCTGACTTCAACAATTACCTTAGCCTAAAATTGCTCTAAATAATGCACAATATGTATCATGTTTTCTAATATATTAAAATAATACTGTCATATTATTACAGTGACCATAAAACTAA
>NW_016839787.1:0-738 GCF_001698545.2 Rhinopithecus bieti
AGAGATGAAATCGCATATCAGAAAGCAAATTCTCAAAAAGCTTCTTTCAGTTTTTGATCTGCGTATATTTCCTTTGTCACTGTCAGGTGCACAGCGCTACGGATTATCCCATTGCAGATTTCCAGAAAACTGTGATAGCAAAATGAACACTGAAGAGAAACGTGTAACTCTGTGACTGACATTCACACATCGAAATGCCGTTTCTCAGAGGGCTTCCTTCCAGTTTTGTTCTGAGGACATTTCCTTTTTCACCATAGTCGTCAATGAGCTCCCAAATATCACTTTGCAGAACACAAGATGAGACAGTTAGCCAACTGTTCCAAGAAGGGAAGGGTGGAACTCTGTGTGATGAAGTCACACATCAGAAAGCAATCTCTCAGTAAGCTTCTCTCTAGTTATTATCTGAAGATATTTCCTTTTGCACAATGGGCCCCTATGGGCTCCCAAATCTCACTTTGCAGAATCCACGAAAAGAGGGTTGGCAAAATGCTTCCTGAGAACTAAGCTGTAACTCTGTGAGGGGAATTCAAAGATCTCAAAGAAGTTTCTCAGAAAGCTACTTTCACGTTTTGAACTGATGATATTTCCATTATCAGCGTAGGCCTCATTGCGATCCAAATAAGTCTTTCTCTGGTTCCTCCAAAACAGTGATAATGGACTGCTGCATGAAACATAAGTGTAACTCTGTGAGATGAATTTACAAATCACCAAGACGTTTCTAACAAAGCTTCTTTCTAG
>NW_016839788.1:0-866 GCF_001698545.2 Rhinopithecus bieti
ATGCCCCCTGCTGCCTCCTACCTGTTAAGGCCAAACTTAATGTTTACCAAGTGACCTCAAGCCCTGACCTCTTTCCGGGTCCTTGGCTTCTCTCCTGGTTGCCAGGAAACTGATCCACACCTGGCTTGCCCTGACCTGGAGAGAGTGCCAGCCCTGCCGGGTCCGCCTGAAATCTCAGCGGCCCCTGGAGGACCAGGTCTGGGCAGCCCCAGGGAGCCAGAACACAAGGTTTTGGCAGCTTAAGGGGGCCCTCGTGGGGCTGGCTGGCACCCACTCTGCCATGTCAAATGGAGGGCTCAGAAAAGGGAATGTCCTCTTAGAAGGAGTGTCTGTGTTTTTTTTTGTACTTTTAGTAGAGATGGTGTGTCTCCATGTTGGTCAGGCTGGTCTCGAACTCTTGACCTCAGGTGATCTGCGCACCTTGGCCTCCCAAAGTGCTGGGATTACAGGCATGAGCCACCGTGCCCGGCATAATCCCAGCTATTCGGGAAGCTGAAGAAGGAGAATCACTTGAATCCAAGAGGTGGAGGTTGCGGTGAGCCAAGATGGTGCCATTGCACTCCGGCCTGGGCAACAAGAGCGAAACTCCATCTCAAAAAAAAAAAAAAGAGAAAGGAAAACAAGGAGTGCCTGTGCTGAGAAGGTGCAGGCCTGGGTGTTCAGCGTGTTCAGAAAGAGGCCCTGTGGGAGGTGTGTGGGGGTTTAATAGTCACAACAAGCAAGACCATAGGCGGAGGAGGGGTGGCGGGGGGCATAGGAGGTGTGGGGCACTGGGGCTCATCTGAACAGAGGGTGGGATTTGGATTTTGATTCAGAGGAGAAATCTAGCCAAAGGAAGCATTGGAATTGCTTAGAAACCAAGGTTT
>NW_016839789.1:0-1128 GCF_001698545.2 Rhinopithecus bieti
GGGCTGATTTTGGCAGCGTTCATAGGGGCATGGGCAAAGGGGTGGTGGCCAACCCTCAGCCCTGCGTCCCTCCCCTCCTCCCCTCAGCGCCAGAGCATTTCGGTGTCATCCCCTTCCCTGCAGGCGTCCTCATGAAAACCAAGTGCAGCTGGAGGGAGACGCCTGTGCCCGCTCCCGTGACCTTCCCGGCCAGCCCGGCTGCAGCGGCCCCTCGGCAGGCATCTGTCTGGTGCTGCCTCCATGCCCCTCCCGTCACCTGACGCTCCTGCTCCTGAATCTTCACGCGTGTGCTCCGTGCAGCCACCTCACGGGCTCCCTGGGAACGGAGACAGTGTCTCACGCCGGTCAGAATGCTCTTCTCTGTCCACTGAATAGTCCAACACAGAATCATTCCTCTGTGATTATTTATGCTGTGTTATGTAGAACTGGAATAAAGAAAAAGTGAATTTACACATTACAGTCATCAGGTTGAAGCTTGGTAATTGCATTAGGGAATTAAATGAGAGCATTTGAGCTTCTCGAGTTCTAATTGCACATCTTCATATCCCCATCACCCCATACCCAGTGTCCAACATAGCTCTTGGTCTAGGAGTTTCTTGATAAATGCTTATTGAATTGAACTGGACTGAGCTTAACATTCCCACCCAGAGTTAGAAGCCAGTCCCTGAACAAATTGCCTTTAGAACATGAGTTTGACGTTACTGTGGTAAGGGGTATCCTACACGTCATAATTCCTAGTCAATATCGGGTATTTAGTCAAGTCGACTCAAGTATAGAGATGCGTTGGCCCATCTGGCAAAAGGACAAGACACGGTGCTTTAGGTCCAGGTCCCCAATATCAACTATGAAAATAAAACGTTGTCAGCTCCAATTACAGCCCTGTCCTCAGCTGGTCACTGTTTACGCTAACAATTATAAACAGCTTGAACTTGCTGTCCTGAGAGGCAACACACCCTCCATTCTCTCTGCAGTGTAGTTGCCTTGGTGGATGGAACATGCCCCTCCTCCCTCCCTCCCCCCTTCTAAGTCCTGTCTTCTCTCACCTTTCTCCCCCCACCTTCTCTCCTGGGCGAGGGGCAGAAGAGAAGAGAAGAGACCTCTGGAATCTTCTGCTTCATCCAAGCAGCT
>NW_016839790.1:0-739 GCF_001698545.2 Rhinopithecus bieti
AAAAAAAGGAAAAAGAAAAACTTCACTAAGCCAAGAAGAGCAGGGGGTATAAGTAAAGAATTATTAGAGAAAAATATGTAATTAATCAGAATGGTTGGGGAAAGAAAGCCAGTTTTCCCAAGGTATCAAATCTCTTTACTTGAATGTTTAAATATTTCTTAGGTAGTTTGAACTGAAATGTCTCTATAATCTATTATTTAAGAATGGTGTGTGTGTGTGTGTGTGTGTGTGTGTGTGTATGTGTGTATGTGTGAAGTGTAATTTTAGAAAAATGGAACTTTGCCTTATTTAATTTCTATTTTTTCTTTTGTAGATAACAGGGCTAGAACAAAGAACTGCCTATTGTTACATGTCCTTTAGAGCAAAAAGATGTTATGCTGCACCTAGATGTCCTATTTCTCTAGTCTTTTAAAATATGGAATCTTTGGAATCTTTTTTCAATCTTTCTCTTTTTCTTGATTTCCAGGAAATAGTTTCTCACATTTTCAAAAATTATAGACCAATAATTTTCTAGAATGTTCTTTAATGTGAATTTGTCCAATACCATAGGCTTCATTCTATCTTTCCTCCTTTCCGTATTTGCACCTCACTTCTCCAACAAATGAGAAACCTGGCTCCATTATCCATTGTTAATCAGATATGTTTAATCGTTGGCTCGATCTCCTTCACTGCAGTCAATCTTTGGAACATATTGTTACTCTGCTTTGAAGTCTGCCTTGGGTGGGTCCCAGCTGCCACA
>NW_016839791.1:0-738 GCF_001698545.2 Rhinopithecus bieti
TTTAGAATAATTTTATTTTGTTATTTTATTTTAAAATAAATAGTTTATTTTTCTTTAGAATATTGACATTGTTTAATCTTTCTCAATGTTCACTCATATGTAGAGTGAGGAGATTGGATTAAATATGTGCTTATCTAACTATTGACACAAATAATACTGTTTTAATGAGTACTTTATAAAAATTGTGAGGTCAAACCACTCTGTGAATGGTTGCATGTAATATAGGATTTGGGCACATATAGGTTCATGAAAGTCCTTCAGTAGAAAAACCTGCTGTTTATCTGTTTCCCAAATTTACTTATGTCTGCTCACTTATATATATATTTTTGGATAACACATATGACATTATTATCTGGGGACGTATATACCTTGAGGGCTAAACTTTGGGAAATAATGAACCATAATTTTTCTAGTTCTAAAACTTTTATAATGATTTAAGGAAATTACAAGGTTCAATAATTAGTCTGTCATACACAGAAACATATTCAACAGGACAGAATCATTAAATCCAGCCTACTATGATAAATCTGAGAATTACATCAAGAAAATAATATACACTTTGACAAATAAACCAAATTTTCCAAAATTAACTAGCACTAACAGGTCAAGAAATCAAGAAGCCACACTTGGAACAATCAGGTCACATTGACTGGAGGCTTCATACGCAAATATAAAAACAAGACAACCCATGATTAAATGAAAGTAAATTTCTCTATTATATATTATTATTATTATTAT
>NW_016839792.1:0-857 GCF_001698545.2 Rhinopithecus bieti
GACTTTCAGTCGATGCCTCTATAGCTTCTTGAATTTGGGCGGTTAGAGATCGGGTAGATTGTACAGTGTAGGCAAGAGCCCCAGTTCCAAGTCCTGACACCACTAAGGAGGAGGCTAGGGAAATCACGATGACTAAGGGAAGGAAGATGTCCCGTTTTTGGAGATCATTAGGAGAAGAGTTAAATTGTAGGGTGAGTTTAGCCACTTCTGCTTTGCTATATAGAGTTAAGCTAGGTACTAGGGACACTGGGATGCAGAGGGATTGGTTGATGGATGCATGGTTAAGGACCTTGAAGAGGGTTTTATTACACCAGAAATAACCTCCAACGGGGCCGTCTGGATCTTATTGGGTGGTTGGTGTACTTACACCAGGAGGAGTTTGGGGCAGAGTTAGCAGAAAGGGAGGATTGGATTTTTGGGTTTTGGTATAGTGGGACTTGGAGCAAAAACGGTTTTGGGAGGTGCTTGTAGAGCCAGCTGTAGCCTTGAAAGCAGTAGGTAAAGGGACTGCCACTAAGGGGCTTCTTTAAGGGCTGCGCAGAGGAAACAGTGGGAGAGATGTGTTATGTTAGCTGCCCGTGTTAAGTTTAACCCTTGATGGACTAGCTTTAACCATGAGAAGGGGTCTTTGTTGGAGGAGTGTTGTTGATCTTGTATGGAGGAGTGTAGTTAATCTTCTATGGAGGAGTGTAGTTGATCTTCTAGGGCCTGTTCTTGTGATTGTATGGCTAAGGTTAAATTTTGTAGGTGTTTTATATTTTTAGGGAGGGAGTTTTCTTGTTGGACTAGTGTCCTTTTGATCAAGAGGGTGGCAGTTGGATATGAAGCTGACCACCTAGCGTAGAGTCCTCCTTTTA
>NW_016839793.1:0-1126 GCF_001698545.2 Rhinopithecus bieti
TAAATCATGCTACTATAAAGACACATGCACACCTATGTGTATTGCGGCACTATACACAATAACTAAGACTTGGAATCAACCCAAATGTCCATCAGTCACAGACTGGATTAAGAAAATGTGGCACATATACAGCATGGAATACTATGCAGCCATAGAAAAGGATGTTTGTGTCCTTTGTAGGGACATGGATGCAGCTGGAAACCATCATTCTCAGCAAACTATCACAAGAACAGAAAACCAAACACCGCATATTCTCATTCATAGGTGGGAACTGAACAATGCGATCACTTGGACTTGGGAAGGGGAACATCACACACCGGGGCCTATTATGGGGAGGGGGGAGGGGGGAGGAATGGCACTGGGAGTTATCCCTGATGTAAATGACAAGTTGATGGGTGCTGACGAGTTGATGGGTGCAGCACACCAACATGGCACAAGTATACATATGTTACAAACCTGCACGTTGTGCACATGTATCCTAGAACTTAAAGCATAATAATAAAAAAAAGAAAAAAGAAAAAAAAGGAAATAATGGCTGAAAACTTGCCACTTATGGTGAGGTAAATGGACATCCAAATTCTTGAAGTCCAAAGGACCCCAAATATATTGAATGTAAAGTGGTCTATGGAGATAGATATTATAATAAAATTATCAAAAGTCGACTATACGGAAAGAATTTTCAAAACAGCAAAAGAAACATGAGTCATCACATATAAGAGAATGTCCACACAATTGAGTGGATCTCTCAGCAATTAAGAAAATGTCCATACATTTGAGCGGATTTCTCAGCAAAAACCTTTCAGGCCCAGAAACAGTGTGATGCTATATTAAAAGTGCTGAAAGAAATGTAAAAATGAAGGAGAGGCTGGGTGCGGTGGCTAACATCTGTAATCTTGGCACTTTAGGAGGCTGAGGTGGGTGGATCTCCTGAGGTTAGGAGTTGGAGGCCAGCCTGGCCAACACGGCAATACCCCATCTCTACTAAAAATACAAAAATTAGCTGGGCGCAGTGGCACATGCCTGTAATCCCAGCTACTCAGAAGGCTGAGGCAGGAGAATCGCTTAAACCCAGGTAGTGGAGGTTGCAGTGAGCCGAGATTGTGCCACTGCACTCCAGCCTGGGTGA
>NW_016839794.1:0-864 GCF_001698545.2 Rhinopithecus bieti
CAAACTGAACACTGAAGAGAAACATGTAACTTTGTGAGTTGCATTCACACGTCGAAGTGCAGTTTTTCAGAAGGCTTCTTTCCAGTTTTGATCTGAGGATATTTCCTTTTTCACCATAGCCCTCAATGAGCTCCCAAATATCACTTTGCAGAACACAAGTTAAGAGAGTTAGCAAACTGTTCCAAGTAGGGAAGGGTGGAACTCTGTGTGATGAAGTCACACATAAGAAAGAAATCTCTCAGTAATCTCCATAGTTATTATCCGAGAATATATCTTTTTTTACCATGGGCCCCTGGGGCTCCCAAACCTCGCTTTGCAGATTTCATGAAAAGAGTGTTAACAAACTGCTTCCTGAGAACTAAGCTGTAACACTGTGAGAGGTATTCACAGAACACAAAGAGGTTTCTCAGAAAGCTTCTTTCACGTTTTGAACAGATGATATTTCCTTTGTCAGCGTAGGCCTCAATGGGATCCAAAGAATTCCTTCTAAGGATCCTCAAAAACAGTGATAATTGACTGCTGCATGAAACATAAGTGTAACTCTGTGAGATGAATTCCCACATCACCAAGAAGTTTCTAACAAAGCTTCTTTCTAGTTTTCATCTGAGGATATTTCCTTTGTCTCTGCAAGCTTCATTGCGTTCAGAAGTACCCCATTGCTGACTTCCAGAAAACTGTGTTAGCAAACTTAACACTGAAGAGAAATGTGTAACTCTGTGAGTTGTATTCACACACCGAAATGCAGTTTCTCAGAAGGCTTCTTTCCTGTTTTGATCTGAAGATCTTTCCTTTTTCACCATAGCCCACAATATGCTCCCAAATATCACTTTGCAGAACACAAGATAACTGAGTTAGCAAACTGTT
>NW_016839795.1:0-1126 GCF_001698545.2 Rhinopithecus bieti
GGGGCTAATAGGAAGGCGGACAGCCAAGGGGCGGGTTCTCAGCTAGGTCCTGCCATATAAGAATGTATGGGATATGATCCGGGTGGCCGGCACGCCCTGATAGGAAAACCTTGGACTTGACTCTAGTGATGACGGGAAGGCAGAATGTCCCTTCGGGTGGCCACCCTACATTAAAGGTAGGCCATTCGGAGCGGCATAGAGTAATTAGCCTTCCCTTCCTGATTTCCATACTAAGATCACGGCCCCTTGCTTTAACATCCTTGAAATTACTTGTAAGGAGAGATAGGGGAGTGCTCTGGGTATTTCCCATTTTAAACGGTAGCGCCCAGAGAGGCGTCTGGAACAGGTCCTGCAAGGGAACAAATTATGTCAGCCGCAGGCGCGCTCCAGGAATCTGGGGTCAGAATCAGATCAAACGAGAGCCGCCAGCGCGCACCAGAAATCTTGGGTCAGAGTCAGATCAAAGGAGAGCCGCCAGCGCGCACCAGAAATCTTGGGTCAGAGTCAGATCAAAGGAGAGCCGCCAGCGCGCACCAGAAATCTTGGGTCAGAGTCAGATCAAAGGAGAGCCGCCAGCGCGCACCAGAAATCTGGGTCAGAGTCAGATCAGATGAGAGCCACCAGCGCGCACCAGAAATCTGGGTCAGAGTCAGATCACACGAGAGCCGCCAGCGCGCACCAGAAATCTTGGGTCAGAATCAGATCAGATGAGAGCCGCCAGCACGCACCAGAAATCTTGGGTCAGAGTCAGATCAGATGAGAGCCGGGGGACGTCTCCCACCGGTCTCCGCTGGCCGTCCTATAGCGCGTCCGCCAGGACTGCGTCAGCTTCAGTTTCAGACCTCGCGAGTTACAGATACAGGTTTAGAACAGACACAGACAGACAAACAGAGACGAGCCAGCTCACCTATCAGCAGATCGATCCTGGTAGATCCGTTGACCAGGGGTCTGGTGGGCTTGGGGAATCCCGGACGAGCCCCAAATGTTATGCCCAGACCGTTTGTTCCCCGAAGAAGACCACCAGAGTCCAGAGTCAAAGCCAAGCGGCAAGGATCTTTAATGCAAGTTCGAACTTGGTCCCTCCGTTCTACAACATACAAGAGGGCCCGGAACAATGCGTGCGCTC
>NW_016839796.1:0-409 GCF_001698545.2 Rhinopithecus bieti
GGAAAGAAACCTTGTCTATACCAAAAATACAAAAATTAAACCCTGAAGGTCACATCCAAATGAGAAAGACATTGTTTGGATCAAATTGTCTGATACTAAGGAATGGTGCAGACTGGCCAAGTGAGGTGACTCACACCTATAATCCCAGCACTTTGGGAGGCCAAGGCATGTGGATCACCTGAGGTCAGGAGTTCAAGACCTGCCTGACCAACATGGTGAAACGCCGTCTCTCCTAAAAAAAAAGTACAAGAAATTTAGCCGGGCATGGTGGCACATGCCTGTAAATCCCGGCTACTCAGGAGGCTGAGGCAGGATAATTGCTTGAACCCAGGTGGCAGAGGTTGTGGTGGGTGGAGATCATGCCACTGCACCTTAGCCTGGGCAACAAGAGTGAAAATCTGTCTCAAAA
>NW_016839797.1:0-406 GCF_001698545.2 Rhinopithecus bieti
GGCCTCCCAAAGTGCTGGGATTACAGGTGTGAGCCACCGCACCCGGCCAAGAGGAATTTTTTAAAGATGTTTCATTTTTACCTGAACATTTCACATTTCTGAGCAGATCTGTATTTTTCACTCTAGATTAGTGAAAACTGCAGAAATTTAGTGGCATAAAATACAGTTGCCCACACCTTAAAATCTCATTTCCACCACCAATTTTTGATTCAGTAGTACCGGGTAGTAAAATTAAGGGCCTATACAAATTGAAAATATTTTCTAAATATTTAGAAATATATGTTATAAATTAGTAGTGGGGGATAAATTTACTAGAATGTTCTGTTACATTCTCTTTAATGAGCACATTATTTGTGGAATATGAGCAATATTTATGTTATTTATTTTTATTTTATTTTATTATTTT
>NW_016839798.1:0-893 GCF_001698545.2 Rhinopithecus bieti
AGTATTTTGTATGTTTTGATGTAGAGCGAGCCCTGCTACGGCCGCAGTGGGGGCGATGGCGACAAGGCCCATCACTGAGGCAATGACAAGTCCAAGGGCACAGCGGGTTCGCTGGAGGGAAGTCCAAATATAAGTCTCAAGAGGTGATGCCCCCCACGGTCACGTAAGGTTGACAGGTAGCCAAATTTTCTTACGAGTCCTGAGGATATAAATATCTCCAGTAAAGTTGTGCCACCAGGAATGATTGAGGCAAGACAAAAATGTACACGTATCTGTACAATTAACAATCCCTGTATCATTATCCCATGTCAAATTCCCCACTAATAATAGGTAAGGCTTACGGACACAAGCAATAATATATTGGGAGGAATTCCGATGTAACTGAATATGAAAGGAATTATTCGGGTTAGAAAGATTAAGGGACATATTCCCCACAAAAGTACTAATGGCATCACCTGCAGCTAATAACTTTTAAAGATGACTCTGTACTTGTAAAGAGTGTCTAAGATGAGGCATAGGTGGCGACAGGCTTCCTTCATGCCATATTAAGGTTTCATTACCATCAGCAGCAATACTTTTATTTACCCAGTGCCATTTTAAAGGTATGTGACTAAATTTTGTTTGAAAATCACCGTGTATACTCCAATCAGTTACTTGCATCCCATTGTATTCTAATAAAATCTGGGGCTTAGTTGCCTGACAGTGCTGCCACTCCAGCACCTCAATATTAGGGGAAACCTCTGGGATAGGACAAAAAGGTAAGAAACTAGGAATAGTCTCATTACTATATATAGTATGATTGTACTGAAAGCTTCTAGTTACAATGATAACAGTATTAGCAGCCACATGGCTATGATTATAGCGAACAGCCCAAGCTTCATGCAATTTTCGGA
>NW_016839799.1:0-410 GCF_001698545.2 Rhinopithecus bieti
GGCCAAGAAACCCTCCCTGGTCTTGGAAGCTGCCAAAAGCTATTACTGGGCCTCTGAAGAGTCCTTAAAATTTTTCCAGGTACAGCTGAGAATAGGAAACTTTTCCAGGTCTAGCCCAACCAGCTCAGGTCGAGTCCTGAAAAACTGGTGGGTACTTGGGGGAGCTCATCTTATGAAAGAGCAATTGGTGGCAAAGCTGGGTCTCCAGGACAGCTGTGTGTGTATATGTCTGCAGAGCATGCCTTGTAGTCATCTTTAGTACTGGACACCATTTGTGAATGGATAAACTATATTCCTTGCTGTACAATAATGAAAAATCCGTATTAACAATGGTAGTAATAAAAATATTGATGAATATTAACAGGAATGATGATCATCATGATACTGGTGCTAGTGGTAATAATACTGAT
>NW_016839800.1:0-410 GCF_001698545.2 Rhinopithecus bieti
GGAAAGGTTCCTCCTGTCCCCATGGAGGGGAGAGTACGACGCCTGGATGGCTTACGGGGGACAGGAGTACAGCCTCCTCGGTGTTCCTTGGACGCCGCCTCGCTGAGGGCAGACGACGATGCCTGGAAGGCTCACGGGGGTGGGAGCACAGCCTCCTCGGTGCTTTCTACACTCAGCAGCTTTAGAAATGCCCTTAGAAGCAGAACCCATGAGAAGCGAGACCGGAGCACCCCAAAGAAGGGGGATGAGGGGTCAACAAAAGCATTCGCTCATTCACAAGGAGCACGGGCATGAAGCCTCTTCCAAGAACGTGTGAAAAGTCACTCACAGGTGTTTCAGAAAGTAAGGGGAGTGTGAGATTGCTCGATCAGTTCAAGCAGGCTGCCGTCCCTCAGGCCATGAGACCCCTG
>NW_016839801.1:0-1133 GCF_001698545.2 Rhinopithecus bieti
TAGGACATTATTGTATACTACTATAGACTTCATAAACACTGTACACTTAGCATACACTAAATTTATTTAAAAATATTTTTTCTACAATGATAAACTAGCTTGCTGTAACTTTTTACTTTATAAACTTTAAAACTTTTTGGCTCTTTTGGGGTAATACTTAAAACACACAACAACATTGTATATCTGTACAAAAATAGTTTTTTTATGTCCTTATTCTATAAGGTTTTTAATTTTTCTTTTTTTCTTTTTTTGGTAGAGACAGAGTCTCACTATGTTGCCCAGGCTGGTCTTGAACTCCTGGGCTCAAGCAGTCCTCCTGCCTCAGCCTCTCAAAGTGCTGGGATTGTAGGCATGAGCCACGACACCCGGCTCTTTATGCTATTCTTAAAACTTTGTATTTTTATTTTTTTTTACTTTTAAACTTTTTTGTTAAAAACTAAGACACACACACTACTATAATGGTAGTACTGACATGCAGAATGTATCCTTGTTTTCTTTTTTGGCATTCAGTGCTTTGTGACCCATCTAAGGTCTTTGCGACACACCCACACACGCGTGCCGGAGCGCACGCACAAACGCTGATCTAGGCCTACACAGAGTCAAGATTATAAACATCACTGTCTTCCACCTCCTTATGGAAGGTCTTCAGTGGCAGTAACATGCATGGGAGCTGTCATCTATAGAAATAGGAATACCTTCTGGAATACCTCCTGAAGGACCTGCCTGAGGCGGTTATACTTTTTTTTTAGTAAGTGGAAGGAGTACACTCTAATATAAAGATTAAAATGTGCCGGGCGTGGTGGCTCACGCCTGTAATCCCAGCACTTTGGGAGGCCGAGGTGGGTGGATCACGAGGTCAGGAGATCGAGACCATCCTGGCTAACACGGTGAAACCCCGTCTCTACCAAAAATACAAAAAATTAGCAGGACGTGGTGGTGGGCGCCTGTAGTCCCAGCTACTCGGGAGGTTGAGGCAGGAGAATGGCGTGAACCTGGGAGGTAGAGCTTGCAGTGAGCCGAGATCACGCCACTACACTCCAGCCTGGGCGACTGAGCGAGACTCTGTCTCAAAAAAAAGAAAAAAAAAAGATTAAAATGTATGGTGTAGTAAATACATAAACCAGTAATGTAGT
>NW_016839802.1:0-738 GCF_001698545.2 Rhinopithecus bieti
GTTACTTAAAACTTCCTTGATAATATTAAATGAATAGCTTGGATATTCCTATTTCTCCTTCCAAGCCTTAGGTATAGGGAAAATTGTTTTGGGTTGTGAAGATGGCTTAGGACATCTTGAAGCTAATGATGTCTTCTGCTTAGCTCAGTTATTGTGTCTAAGTAAACAGACTGACAATTAAAACTCATCAATTATATTTTGCACTTACATTAACACAGATTGTATCCCTTGGGCCAAGTCCCAGATTTTCTTCAGCACTTCGCACTCTCTCTCTCATTGGTTTGTTACAACTCCATCTTAATATTACAACAAGCAACGGCCTTATATTCCTTCAGCACAACCGGATTGCATGAGGCAAGCTTGTTAATATGAATCATAACCTCTTGCGTGAAAATTGCGGTCCAAAACACCTGAGAGACCAGACTTTTGGCACATGGCTCCTATACTGTCAGCTTTCACCCACCAATCAACACTTTATTGACAAATGCTTCATTCATCATCTTGGGAAACCTAACACTAGAAAGGCATCTAAACTCTGTCCAAATGTCACGTAAGAGTCTGAAATCAAGGCTTTCATTAGCCTAAATCAAGTGACAAAGAGACAATATTGATGCACCTAGTGCCATGGCCGGCCCGTTGACTGATACAACAATAGGGTTTTTTGTTGTTGTTGTTGTTTTTGTTTGTTTGTTTGTTTGTTTGTTTTGAGACGGAGTCTCGCTCCTCGCCCAGGCTGGA
>NW_016839803.1:0-1125 GCF_001698545.2 Rhinopithecus bieti
AGTAGACCTGTTTCAGGGTTTGGGGAAGATTGTTCAATATGAACTAGGTCCTCTCTAATTATTTTTACTGTATGTGTGACTTCTTTCCAGAAACAAAGGAATAATGTTTATTTTATAACATTCTGTCTATTCTCTGTCAATTGTTGTTTGTCTACAATTTTCACATGGAAAAAGGAGAGTTCAGTGTAAATATATTCTTAACAATTAATTATGGTTCATGTCTGCTGCCACGTGATCATATTTAAATCTATGAACTAGCCTGTTACTTAGGTATTATCCTGTTCCTGATGAGAAAACAAACTCAGAAAGATTGGAAAATTTCCCTAGGTCACAAAACTAGTGAGGAGAGGAACAAGAATTAGAAACCAGTTCCTTTTGGCCTTCAAAGCTAATCTTGTACCATTAGATCAAACTGATTTACATACCTTTGCGGGAATTCGTCTCAGAGTTTGTGGTTCTCACTTGATTTTCCCAAGGAAACAGTGTGCCACTTTAATATCATGTCAAACTTTGAAATTTAAAACTCTTTTGTATGACACTTTTTAAAATCTTTGTTCTATTCCATTGCTTTTGGTTTCTTCTCAATGGATCCCTCTTATTTCTAGGCTCAATATTTGTTATCTATTTTCTGTCAGTTTTCAATTTTTGAGTGTTTGTATCTCTCTCTTTGTTGTATGCTAACAGTTCTTCACTGAGGTATAATTTGCATAGAGTATACTGCAAAAAACCTAAAAGTACAGCTTAAGACATTTTAATATAATTGTACATTGTATAATAACACCCAGTTAAAGACAGAGAACATTTTCCTCCATGCCACAAAGTTCTGACGTGGTCCTTGCCAGTCAATACTCATCCCCCAACGAAGAATATATTCTGAATGTTGTCACTGCCTTAGTCTCTTTGTGCTGCTAGAAAGGAATACCAGAGGCTGGGTAATTTATAAAGAAAAGAGGTGCATTTGTTCATAGTTCTGCAGGCTGCACAAGAAGCATGGCACCCGCATCTGCTCCTCATGAGGGCCTGAGGCTGCTTCCACTTGCAGCAGCAGGTGAAAAGGAACCAGAGTGTGCAGAGATCATATGCTGAGAGAGGAAGCAAAAGACAGCAAGTAAAGGTGAGAGGCAC
>NW_016839804.1:0-1128 GCF_001698545.2 Rhinopithecus bieti
AGATAATAACTGGAGAATAGCTTACTGAGAGATTGCTCTCTGAAGTGTGACTTCATCACACAGAGGTCCACCTTCCGTTCTTGGAACAGGTTGCTAACTCTATTATCTTGTGTTCTGCAAAGTGATATTTGGGAGCTCAATGAGGGGTATGGTGAAAAAGGAAATATCCTCAGATCAAAACTGGAAAGCAGCCTTCTGAGAAACTGATTTCGATGAGTGAATGCAACTCGCAGAGTTACACGTTTCTCTTCAATGTTCAGTTTGCTAACACAGTTTTCTGGAAATCTGCATTGGGATACTTGTGAACGCAATGAAGCTTGAGGTGACAAAGGAAATATCCTCAGATGAAAACTAGAAAGAAGCTTTCTTTGAAATTACTTGGTGATGTGTGAATTCGTCTCACAGAGTTACACTGATGTTTCATGCAGCAGTCCATTATCACTGTTTTTGAGGAACCTGAGAGGACTCCTTTGGATCGCATTGATTCCTACGCTGATAAAGGAAATATCATCAGTTCAAAACGTGAAAAAAGCTTTCTGGGAAACTTCTTTGTGATCTGTGTATTCCATTCACAAAGTTACAGAATAGTTCTCAGGAAGCAGTTTGCTAGCACTGTTTTAGGGGAATCTGCAAAGGGAGATTTGGGAGCCCATAGGGGCCCATGGTGAAAAAGGAAATATGCTCAGGTAAAAACTAGAGAGAAGCTAACTGAGAGATTGCTCTGTGATGTGTGACATCATCATAAAGAGTTCCACCCTTCCCTTCTTGGTACAGTTTGCTAACTCTGTTATCTTGTGTTCTGCAAAGTGATATTTAGGAGCCCATTGAAGGCTATGGTGAAAAAGGAAATATCCTCACATCAAAACTGGAAAGAAATCTTCTGAGAAACTGCATTTCGATGTGTGAATGCAACTCACAGAGTTACACGATTCTCTTCAGTGTTCAGTTTGCTAACACAGTTTTCTGGAAATCTGCATTGTGATACTTGTGAACGCAATGCAGCTTGTGGTGACAAAGGAAATATCCTCATATGAAAACTGGAAAGCAGATTTCTTTGAAATTTCTTGGTGATGTCTGAATCCATCTCACAGAGTTACACTTATGTTTCATGCAGCAGTTCATTATCAC
>NW_016839805.1:0-740 GCF_001698545.2 Rhinopithecus bieti
TACATCTCCATCAGAGCTCTGGGTGACTAGGTGTGGTGTCAGTGAGAAGTAATATTTTGAAAAGAATCTTTTTTTTTTTTGAGCAGTAGATCTCAACAGTGGGCTTAAAATATTTAGTAAAAATGTCGGTTACATGATAAAGGAGTAAAAAAATTCAGTAAAGCATTGCTGTAAACAGTTGTGTTGTCATTCTGACTTTGTTGTTCATTTTCTAGGACACAGGTATGGTAGGGTTAGCATAATTTTTAGGGGGCTTAAGATTTTTGGAATGGTAAATGAGTATTGGCTTTAGCTTAAAGTCACAAGCTGCATTAGCCCTAAGAAGAGAGTCAACTTGTCCTTTGAAGCCAGGCACTGAGAGCTCTTCTCTAGCTGTGAAAGTCTTAAGATGGCATCTAAAGCCACTGGAAGAAGGCTGTTTTGTCTCCATTGAAAATTTGTTTAACCTAGGCGGAGCAAGATGCCCAAATAGGAACAGCTCCAGTCTCCAACTCCCAGTATGAGCGACACAGAAGACCGGTGATTTCTGCATTTTCAACTGAGGTACTGGGGTCATCTCACTAGGAAGTGCCGGACAATCTGTGCTGGTCAGCTGCTGCAGCCCGACCAGCGAGAGCTGAAGCAGGGCGAGGCATCGCCTCACCTGGGAAGCACAAGGGGAAAGGGAATCCCTTTTCCACACCAGGAGAACTGAGACACACAACACCTGGAAAATCGGGTAAATCCCACACCAATACTGT
>NW_016839806.1:0-738 GCF_001698545.2 Rhinopithecus bieti
AAGCCAAATAATGAAAAGTAAATCACCTTGGGAAAAGATTGAAATTTCTTGTTGGTTTGACACAAAATGCTGACAAATACAAAGATAACAAAAATTCATAAAATGCCACTAAAAAAGAGGATCTAGACAACAAACTAAATGGAATGATGTTCATTCATTGTCACTATACAAGAAAACATAAAATGTCCTGAAATCTTACAGCCCATACATGAACAAAACTTGATAACATTTTCCCAAAATTTGACAACAATCCTAAAAATGTATATGATGCTACCAATAAAAAAGCTATAAAGCTGAAATAAACTTTTCCAAACTATCAATAATAAAAACTAAATTATGATCTACCATACTAGAGGAAAGACTGAATTCCTTTTATATTCTGCTTTTAGAAACTATAACACAAAAGCACTGTCATACAAAGAGCAATCAAAGAATGTGCAAATAAAAAATGCAGACAAACTACAGCAGCTTGACAGGTAGTTATTTAATCAAAACAAGATATTTCTCTGAATTTTGTCATGTTTGTAGTATTTGGTGGCTCTCTTAAATTTATAAATTGTTATAATTTCTTCCCTATTGTAAATAAATGTTGATTTTATATCTAAATTTGTATAAGTAACTTTGTATTATTTTTCTTAAAGAGGCCCCCAAATTATGTCAGTTCCTACCACTACAAAACTTGGGTCTTCTCCTGGCTTGAAATATAGAAGACACATAATAAATGTTTACTGAATAAAA
>NW_016839807.1:0-528 GCF_001698545.2 Rhinopithecus bieti
TCAATGAGCCACAGTTTTGAGACTCCCAAGGTTTGGAGGGCTCTGCATTTGAGGGTCTGAGGTTTTGCAACCATCGGCTGGGGATCCCCAAGTTTGTGGGGTTTAGACTCTCCAGATTTGGGGTCTTTGGGCGGGGGTCTCACCTCTACGGCCCAGGCTGGCCCGGGCACCTCCCTCTCCCAGCCAGTTCCGGGCACTGCAGTTAAAGTTCCTGCTAAAGTCAGATTCCTGAGTCCCCGAAATGTGTAGCACAGAGATGAGGCCCGGACCCTGTCCCCCGCGGCTCTCCGGGGCAGGGAATGTCTCCACCAGGAACCGGCCCCGCGACCCTGCCTCCAGAAAGCCCTCATCCCAAGACCAGACCTGGGGGCATAAAAGAGGGAGGACACCCAGGAGACTGAGGAGGAGAGGAAGAAGCAGGAGGGATGTCTGGGAAGTTAGAGATGGTCACAGTAGTTTCGGGGGCCCAGGTGGGAGGTCAGGGATCATGGCTGGATGGGTCACGGGAGGAGTGACATTTCCTTAACA
>NW_016839808.1:0-1126 GCF_001698545.2 Rhinopithecus bieti
AATTGTTGCCTCAATTTCAGAGCCTCTATTTGTCTATTCAGGTATTCCGCTTCTTCCTTGTTTAGTCTTGGGAGAGTGTAAGTGTCTAGGAAATTATCCATTTCTTCTAGATTTTTTATTTGATTTGCGTAGAGGTGTTTATAGTATTCTCTGATGGTAGTTTGTATTTCTGTGGGGTCGGTGGTGATATCCCCTTTATCATTTTTTTATTGCGTCTATTTGATTCTTCTCTCTTTTCTTCTTTATTAGTCTTGCTAGCCATCTATCAATTAACTGTAGTCACCCTAAGTGTTATAAAACACTAAAATGTATTCCTCCAATTTGTATCAGCTAACCAATTCCCCCATCCTCTATATCCCTTCCCCACTTCCAGCTTTAAATAACCACTGTTATAATCTCTGCATCTATCAGATCATTTTTATAGCTTCCTTATATGAGTGGTAATGTGCGGTGTTTATCTTTCTGTGCCTAGATTATTTCACTTAAAATAAAGCGATCTATGTTTTCTGAATGGCAGGCTTTCATTTTATGGCTAAATAGTATTCCATTGTGTTTATATACTATATTTTCTATTTTCTAAATGTTAACTTTTATTTTAGGTTTTGAGGGTACGTATGTAGGTTTTAAATATGAACATTTTGCATGATGCTGAGGTTTGGGGTATGAATGACCCCACCAACCAGGTACTGAATGTATTACCGAAAAGGTAGTTTTTTCACCCTTGACCTCACTGTCCCTTCTCTCTTTTGTAGTGTCCTTTTTTAGTCTCCAGTGTCTATTGGAACCATTGTTATATCCACCTGTTGTCAATGTTTTGCTCACACTCATAAGTGAAAAAATATGGTTTTTCATTTTCTATTTCTTCATTAATTCACTTAGAATATTAGCTTCTAGCTGCATCCATGTTGCTACAAAATATATGATTTTTTTGTTTTGCTTTATGGCTGCATAATATTTCATGTTGTATTATATACCACATTTTCTTTATCCAGTTCACCATGGGTGAGAACCTAGGTTGATTTTATGTGTTTCCTATTGTGAATGGTGCTGCAATGAACATACCTGTGCATGTCTTTTTGTTAGAACAATTTATTTACTTTTGGATATGTATCCAGAAAAGGGATTG
>NW_016839809.1:0-2430 GCF_001698545.2 Rhinopithecus bieti
CTCTGTAAGTTGGAAATTAATTAATGTATGTGCCTTGGTAACTTTAGGATACAGAATAAATACAGAGAACCCACCTCTCAGCTCAGAAATGTAGCTTCTCCAGTGTCATTGCAATTATTGAACAGATATTTTCTGCTTACCTGAACTGCTAATATGAAGAAAAATTAAAGCTCTAAATAATATAAATTGTCTCATTTATTTTTGTTCTAGAACAAAATAATTGATAAAGGACCAGTACAGTCTCTGAGAAAAAAAAAAAAAAAAAAGCCCACTCCAAATACTGAACAAGTGTGTAGACCTGTTTCTTAAGGATACTTATAGTGTGCATTTGGAGAGCTTGCCTGCCTTGTATTCATTCATCTTTACCCTAATGAAGGTACTGTGTTTCACCTTTGGTGAAACCATGCTACTCCACCCTTTTTCCCATTGTCTGGGTAAGATGGATCATAGTAATTACTCTTGGGGTTGGCATATAACTCAAGTCTAAGCTAAATGATATATCCATCTCTCTGAACACACTGATGGCCCTGATCATCTCTGGGCCCATAAATACTAGGCCTTGACTTTTAAGAAATTGTTGCAAAGAGAAAAGTTCCCTTTATAAAAAGCAGTTAAACTCTGACAATGACAGTGCAGCACCCTTGGCAGCCATATTTCTATTACTTAGACGTAACTGGCCTGAAAATGGAGTCAGTGAGAGGCAGTCTAAAAAAATCATAATAAATATTCCTAAATGAGAAAAATTTAATATGAAAGTGCTTTTAAAATGTAATTTGTATTCTAGAAATAATCATTAAAGATCTTATATGTATTAATAAAAAAATTTGAGGTTCCAGAAAGGTGACTTCCAAAAGAAACATGTGAAAAAAATATATTTGAGATTGAGAAATAACTTTTGGATGGCCAATTAGATATTGTAAAACCTGCATCAGTAAATTAGAAGGAAGGCTTGAGAAATTCTCATATAATTCAAAAGAATTCTTAAAGAAATAGCCATAAAAATCCAATTGAAAAATGCAAAAAAAAGATTCACACAGGCCCTTCACTAAAGAGGTTATCCAAATGGCCCACAGCATATGAAAAAGTATTCAACATCATTACTTATGAAGAAAACATTCCAATTATACAACCACTTGAGTGATCAAAATATTAATAAAACAAACAAAAAATAAATAATAAATTAAGAAAACTGAAATTATCAAATATTTGTTAAAATGTATATCACCTGGAAGTCTCATACACTTCCTTCCTGATGGAGTATAAACTGGACAGCCCTTTGAACATGTACTTAGTGGCTTTTATTATAGCTGAATATATATTTATTCTGTGATTGCCTCTTCTAGATTTATACCCAAGAAAATTAACTGCATATGTCCATCAAAAGACATGTGCAAGAATGTTGATAAATTTCTAGTCATTAAAAAGCTTGAAAAAACTCAAATATCCCATCAACAAAAAAGATGCATATTTACATCTTAATAGTAATAACAATTTTAAAAATTGAGCTAATGTACTTAATAACATAGATAAATTGCATAAATATACTGTTTTAAGTAAAAGAAACCCAACACGAATTAGGACTATATTTTATATACAAGATAATATTTTATGTGTAGGATATAGCTTGTAAAGTAGTAAGAGGGAATCTTCTAGCATAATAGTAATAGTATGTATATAATTTAGATTGTCATAATCAAGTATATGCATAATAAAAGTTGATTAATTTATATATTTAGTGTATACTTTGATAAATGTTAATTACATCTCAATTAAAAATAACTAATAAATGATGTACACAACAAACACAGAGGACACATCTAGAAATGTACATGTAATTTCACATGGGGAGAATGAAGCAGGGAAGAAATGAACTATAATCAAATAAATAATATCCATTTTATATTTATACTATAACTAGAAATTAATATCAACTCTAAAGAATAATCAAATTATTACAACTAAAATAAATCCATTTTCAGTCATTCAAAAGAAATCCAACACTGTGATCATATAGCATTTTTAAAACTAAAGGATAACAAGAAATATAGAATGTGGCCAGAGTGAATCAAAGACAGAAGTTATTGTTTCTGAAATTTAAGAAAGACTGAAAATTATACTACAAGGCTACAGTAACCAAAACAGCATGGTACTGGTACCAAAACAGAGCTATAGACCAATGGAACAGAACAGAGTCCTCAGAAATAATACCACACATCTACAGCCATCTGATCTTTGACAAACCTGAGAGAAACAAGAAATGGGGAAAGGACTCCCTATTTAATAAATGGTGCTGGGAAAATTGGCTAGCCATAAGTAGAAAGCTGAAACTGGATCCTTTCCTTACTCCTTATACGAAGATTAATTCAAGATGGATTATTAGAGACTTAAATGTTAGACCTAATACCATAAAACCCTAGAAGAAAACTAGGT
>NW_016839810.1:0-1126 GCF_001698545.2 Rhinopithecus bieti
AATTCATTCTGGTTAGAGAAATTGTAAACAAACAATTATGATCCTATGGGATATTTTTTACAGTATGAAATGAGATAATGTGTGTGAAAAACTTTGTAAGCTTTACACATTTAAGATTTTTTTCTCCAGTGCATAGCATGATGCCTGACATATTTTAATTGCTCTTTATACCCTTGAATGAACTGGTGAAGGGCCAAGAGTTATGAGAGTATAATACTAGAGTGGAGACGGATCAGTTCTTCCTGATGGACAGCGGGGATGTGGAGGCTTCTAAGAATATCACTTTTGAAATGGTCTTGGAAATATAGTTGTTTATTTTAAGAATCGAGAAAAGAGATTCTGGGGGGGCAGCTGTGAGTCGTTAAAGTGCCTGGATTAAGATGAACCACATATCTACAGGCTTATACAGTTTACAAGACGCTTTTGTTTACAGTGTCTCTTTTGAGCCTTATGACAGGTCCATGAGGTGAGTTCATACAACCAAGAGAAGCCTTGACCAGAACCTGGGTTCTAGGGTGTAAGAGACAGCATCTGGCCAGTTTATTCTGTACAGTTTCATGAATGTTATGATTGCTAATATTATTGTATTTCTGTTTGTGAAAGCATGGTTTTCTGAGTTACAAGTATATGAAAGACAAATGTATACATGTAATAAAATGTATAGTTTTGTTTTTTGTTTTTTTCTTTTTCTTTCTTTTTTTTTTTTTTTGAGACAGAGTCTCACTCGGTCCCAGGCTGGAGTGCAGTGGTGCGATCTTGGCACACTGCAATCTCCGCCTCTGAGGTTCAAGTTATTTTCCTGCCTCAGCCTCTCAAGGAGCTGGGATTACAGGTGTGCACCACCATGCCTGCCTAAGTTTTGTATTTTTAGTAGAGAGGGGGTTTCACCATGTTGGCCAGGCTGGTTTCGAACTCCTGACCTCCTGATCTGCCCACCTCGACCTCCCAAAGTGATGGGATTTTAGACGTGAGCCACCGCGCCCAGTCATAGTTTTCTTTTTATTTCTGTAAAGCAGGTTAGCTTGTATTGATACATGAGGAGGTTTTTATCAGAGGTTTCAGAAACAAGCTAGAAAATGCTTCCGTAATATTTCATAGATTCTTTATGATTCAAGCAGTTTTCAGG
>NW_016839811.1:0-530 GCF_001698545.2 Rhinopithecus bieti
AACATATCTGGGGTACCTGCTAAAAGGAGGGCAGCGCTGGTTAACAGATGCCCGGAAGCAGACTGTTCTGCAGATCCCCAGGCCACAATCCACCCGACAAGTAAGGGAATTCCTGGGGTCGGCGGGATTTTGTAGACTATGGATACCTGGGTTCGCAGAGCTGGCTAAGCCCTTATATCAGGCAACACGGGGACAGCAGCCATTTAATTGGACAGAAGAAGCCGAGTCGGCTTTCCAACAGATCAAAACCGCCCTACTCTCTGCGCCTGCACTGGGACTGCCTGACGTCACTAAGCCCTTCCACTTATACGTGGACGAGAGCAAGGGCGTCTGCCAAGGCGGTGTTAACTCAGAACTTAGGCCCCTGGCGGAGGCCAGTCGCCTACCTGTCAAAAAAGTTAGACCCAGTGGCTGCCGGGTGGCCCCCCTGCCTCCGAGTGATCGCAGCCACGGCCCTAATGGTACAAGATGCTGATAAACTTGTCTTGGGACAAGAATTACGGGTTGTTACTCCACATGCCATCGAGGGT
>NW_016839812.1:0-528 GCF_001698545.2 Rhinopithecus bieti
TGCACAATTTGCTTCCCTAAAACATTATTACTTGCCTTTTCAAGTTATTGACAAACACACATTTGATATGCTGTTATATGTTATAGTTTTGTAACATATGAACTCAAGACTTTCTACTCTTCATAATTAAATCCTGTTTTAAAACATCACAAAACAGGAAACAGCATTCAAATTAGATTTACTATATAAAGATACGATTCACATAGGACTGCTGAGTTTGTTGAACACTAAAACTATGAAACAATTACTTTTATATTAAAAGACCATGGATAGAACTTATGAAAATCCAAATGCAGGATAGTAATTTTTCTTTACATTTTAACCTAGCTGAATTTATGAAAGACTATTGCAGGTGTTTAAAAAGAAAGAAAAGTTGTTTTATCTAACACTGTAAGTAGTTGTCATTTTCTGGAAAATTTAATAGTTTTAGAGCTAATATATCTCCACTCCTCGGTTAGGCAATGAAACAGCCTTTCACCATTGTGGAATGATGCCCTGGCTTAAAGTTTTAAAGTCTAAAGTTTAGCT
>NW_016839813.1:0-892 GCF_001698545.2 Rhinopithecus bieti
AAAAAAAGACAGATATCAGTTATCTGTGGCCGCAGGACCCTAAGTTTTTCATAAGTAAGACCAGGCCAGTCCTAGAAAAATATTATCTGACTGTGCATGCAGAATATTTACATATAGTCCATGTAATGTTAACTGTATTTAGCCTATATTAAAAGGATATTTCTAATTCATTTCTCTACTTACTGCCTACCCAGTTTGGTTTTCTCTTTAAGTGAGTACCTTGCCTAGTTTGCTGAAGCTTTTCCTTATTTTCTGGATTCTTTATTTTTCCTTCTATGACATTTTAATATTTTCTTGATTTCTTTTCACTTTCTCTACTGCTTTTCTTAGGGTTTGTGATTTTCTATTATAGTTTTCATTTATGGCAGCTAAATATTCCCCATTTTCCTACAGACAAAATCAGAGGTGCATAGAAGTTCAGAATGTTAAGAAATCCTAGAGACTAAACAAAATATCCTCTAGCACTTGAATCCTTATTTAACATCCTGATCAAGTGATTGCTCAGGTGCAGAACCTGAAACTGAAAGGGAGAAAATTATTTGGTTACCGTAAATCACAGAAGTGAGATTTGCACTCAGGTTTCTTAATTCAAAACCCGGTCTTCTTTGACATCATTCTGTCATTGAGTGATTTTAGTTTTAGAAAGACGGAGTGGCCCTAGTGAACACAGTGGAAGAAGATGAGAATGGAATGAACTGTTGAACCCAATGAAAGTGGGTGAGAATGGAATTTTCAAGGGACAGCCACATTTGAAGAGAAACACACACTTAGTTGGACAGAAATGAGGATTTTAGGAAAAAGTCCAAATATTTGGCTTTCTTGCAAGTTTGATAAAGATACGGGAATTGAAAACACAGGATCTGGGGAGCTGTGAAGAAAGGCAGAATGCGGC
>NW_016839814.1:0-1128 GCF_001698545.2 Rhinopithecus bieti
GCTAACACTGTAGTCGTGGATTTCACAAAGTGCTCTTTGGGAGCCCAGGGAGGGCAATGGTGAAAAAGGAAATATCCTCAGACCAAAAATGGAAACAAGCCTTCTGAGAAACTGCATTACGATGTGCGAATGCAACTCACAGAGTTACACGTTTCTCTTCAGTCATCAGTTTGCTAACACAGTTTTCTGGAAATCTGTAAAGGGATACTTCTTACCGCAATGAAGCTTAAGGTCACAAAGGAAATATCCTCACATGAAAACATGAAACAAGCTTTCAAAGACACTTTTTGGTGATTTGTGAATTCATCTCACAGAGTTCCTTTTATGTTTCATGGAGCAGTCCATTATCACTGTCTTTGAGGAACCTGAGAAGTGTTTCTTTGGATCGCATTGAGGCCTACGCTGAGAAAGAAAATATCTTCAGTTCAAAACGTGAAAGAAGCTTTCTGAGAAACTTCTTTGTGATCTGTGAATTCACCTCACAGAGTTACACCTTTATCCTCAGGAAGCAGTTTGCTAACACTCTTTTCGTGGAATCTGCAAATTGATCATTGGGAGCCCGTAGGGGCCCATGGTGTTAAAGGAAATATCCTCACATAATAACTAGAGAGAAGCTTTGTGAGAGTAGGCTTTCTTATGTCTGACTTCATCACAATGTTCCACCCTTCCGTTCTTGGAACAGTTTGCTAACACTGTTGTCGTGGATTCTGCAAAGTGATATTTGGGAGCTCATGGAGGGCAATGGTGAAAAAGGAAATATCCTCAGATCAAAACTGGAAAGAAGCCTTCTGAGAAACGGCATTGCGATGTGTGAATGCAACTCACAGAGTTACATGTTTCTCTTTAGTCATCAGTTTGCTATCACAGTTTCCTGGAAATGTGCAAAGGGATACTTGTTAGAGCAATGTAGCTTACGGTGACAAAGGAAATATCCTCAGATGAAAATAAGAAGGAAGCTTTCTTAGACAGTTCTTGGTGATGTGTGAATTGATCTCACAGATTTCCACTCATGTTTCGTGGAGCAGTCTATTATCATTGTCTTTGAGAACCTGAGAAGGGCTTCTTTGGATCGAATTGACGCCTACACTGAGAAAGGAAATATCATCAGTTCAAAACGTGGAAGAATCT
>NW_016839815.1:0-861 GCF_001698545.2 Rhinopithecus bieti
TTTCCTGTTAAAAAAGTGGATAGAGCTAAAGGCATAGTCAAGGTTAATGCTCCTTTTCTTTATCTGACCCTTCCTAAATCAGTTAGCATTTAGGCTCTTTTCATCAAATATATAAAAAAAAAACTTAGCCCAGTTCATGGCCTGTTTAGCAGCAACCCTGAGACTCTTTTCAGCCCTAGACCCTGAAAGGTCAGAAGGCCGTCTTATTCTTAATATGCATTTTATTTCCCAATCTGCTCTCGACATTAAATAAAGCTCCAAAAATTAAATTCCGGCCCTCAAACCCCACAACAGGACTTAATGAACCTCACCTTCAAGGTGTACAATAATAGAGTAGAGGCAGCCAAGTAGCAACTTATTTCTGAGATGCAATTCCTTGCCTCCTCTGTGAGACAAACCCCAGCCACATCTCCAGCACACAGCTCCAAACGCCTGAACTGCAGCTGCCAGGGGTTCCTCCAGAGCCTCCTCCCCCAGGAGCTTGCTACAAGTGCCGGAAAGCTGACCACTGGGCCAAGGAATGCCCGCAGCCTGGATTCCTCCTAAGCCGTGTCCCATCTGAGCGGGACCCCACGGGATATCGGACTGTCCAACTTGCCAGGCAGCCGCTCCCAGAGACCCTGGAGCTCTGGCCCAAGGCTCTCTGACTCCTTCCCAGATCTTCTCAGCTTAGCAGCTGAAGACTGATGCTGCCACATTGCCTCAGAAGCCTCCTGGACCATCACAGATGCTTTGGGTAATTCTTACAGTGGAGGGTAAGTCCGTCCCCTTCTTAGTCAATATGGAGGCTACCTACTCCACATTACCTTCTTTTCAAGGGCCTGTTTCCCTTGCCTCCATAACTGTTGTGGGTTTTGTGGG
>NW_016839816.1:0-727 GCF_001698545.2 Rhinopithecus bieti
CTCTGTTGTCCTGTGTCATGCTCTCTTCAGCAACTCTCAATGCTACTCCAAATGTAAGTTGATGTCAGGGGGGTAAAAGTGACCCATGAAAGTCACTTTCACCATCACCTAAAAGATTAACCTTTCAATGAACTTCAGACAAAATAAATTATCCAAATACCTATTCATGGCTACATAAACGTGGCTTTCCAAGACTTCTAGACACAGTGATACATGTGCCCCCGCCAAAAATCAAGGAGATATCACAACTGAATTGCCTGGTGAGCTCATCCCTAAGCAGCTAGGAAGGAAGAAGCAGAAGATACTTCCTCACTGCTCTCTCAGTGCAACAGCAGTTACAGCCTGGGAGACACAGGCACAGGGATAAACTTTAAGTGAGGGCCAGTCAGAGAGCTATTAACTCCTTCAGCACAGGAGAGGTTGTTGCTTAATTTCCTGCAGCACTAAATCACTGAAATGGTGTCATTGTGTCCTGATGGGTTGAAGCGACTCTGGAATTACCAGTGGGCAGTGTGAGTTCCATGTCATGTTAGGGGAAGAGTTGTGTTCTGAAACACTGCTACTTCAGAGCAGAGCAGCCAAGCTTCGTCGGGGCCTGGTGTGTGTGTGTGGGGCGGGGGGGTTCCCTCAACCTTACATGGTTCTAGCTGTGTCCTTATACTCAGAGACAGCCAGACAGAAAGCTGCATTTTCTCTTCTATCTACCCACATGAGTACATAAAACGCT
>NW_016839817.1:0-340 GCF_001698545.2 Rhinopithecus bieti
TTCCTTCCTTCCTTCCTTCTTCTCTCACTCTCTCTCTTTTTTCTTTCTTTTGTTTAGAGATGGGGGTCTCATTATGTTGTCCAGGTTGGTCTCAAAATTCCTAGGCTCAAGCAGTCCACCCACCTCAGCCTCCCAGAGTGCTGGCTCACAGGCGTGAGGCACCAGGCCTGGCTTAAATTTGTTTCCCTTGTGTTTATTGAAGTGATTTGAGCTTTATTGAGTCAGGAATGGCAGCACCATTAAACACTTTCATTGGTCATAAAGTTCCTTTCTCAGTGAGGAGGCTTGTGATGTGGAGAAGAAATGGGTATTTCAGTGTGAGACAGCCAGTGAACTGTAC
>NW_016839818.1:0-1994 GCF_001698545.2 Rhinopithecus bieti
GGAGCAGAGCCAAGCCTGGCTGAGCTGGGCTCCAGTGTGCAGGGCTGGGTGTGCAGGGCTGGGTGAGTAGGGCTGACTGGCGGCCTCACCTCTCCTGGGCCCTTGGGCCTTATGGGGACGCCTCGTGCCAGGCGGGCCAGGTTCTTCCTTGACGTGCCAGGTGACCGGGGGGATCTTCTCCTTCCACCTCGTCGTCCACCTGATTGCCTCCTGCATCGACCCGGCCGACTTCAATGTCAGACTTATGAAGAACTACTCTCAGCCCATGCCGATCTTCGACAGATCGAAACACGCACACGTGATCCAGAACCAGTTCTGCCACCTGTGCAAGGTCACCGTGTGAGTGCCCACCCTGGCCGAGGCCCCGCGGTGTCAGGGTCACCTCCAGGGGCCCGGGAGCTCAGGTCACTGCTGGCCCCACAGAGCCCCTGCCGTGGCCACAGCTGACACTAATGGAGCTTCCAGAGAATGGCCCTGTGGCTGTGGGTGGATAGCCCCTCATTGTGCTGTGAAGGGGGCACAGTGCCAGGCCGCCCCAAATCCTCTGCAGGCAGGGCTGAGGCTGGAGGGCTGTGTCTGTCACCTGCAGGTGACCCGCTGCTCCCCTAGAACGGAACGCAGTGGCACTCAGGCATGTTTGGTCCTCAGTGCATTTCGTGCACGAGGTCCCTCCCCCGTGATCCCAGGGCAAGAGAGCGCTGTCTGTCTTGGGGGTTTTCAAGGCAAGCCCCAGGGAAAGAGGGAGGGAAGGGTTCCAGTGTCTCCTGGGGTCTGGGGGGCATCCATGATGGCCTGGGGGTGGCTACAGGGCTGCTGTCGGCTGCAAGGGAGGTTCTGTAGGCACAGGTGGGATCCAAGCCCCCAGCCTCAAGTCCTGGAACCATAGGGCAGGTGCGGCCTCCTCCAGGACCATTGCCCAGAGTGAGGCTGGTGCAGGAAGGCTGGGGGGTGGTCTACTCTCCAGCGTCTGCACCCACCACAGACACGGGCTCCTCCTGCCCTGTGGCTACCTCTGCCCAGTGCTGCCCTGCTTCTCCTCCTCCCCACAGGCCTCAACTCCCTCCCCCAGCCTCCCATTCCCCGCCGAATGCCCACTCCCCAGGCCACACAGGGCTGGTTCCCCCAAGGCACCTGGCTCCCGGTGATGGGGCTCCGGCCCTGGCCCAGCCTGCGCACTTGGGGCCTGACAGCCGTTCTCCGATTCATCCATCCAGGAACAAGAAAACCAAACACTGCATTTCCTGCAATAAATGTGTATCTGGCTTCGACCACCACTGCAAGTGGATCAACAACTGCGTGGGAAGCCGTAATTACTGGTGAGGGGCACAGCGGGGATGGCCGGCGCGGGCCAGGCTTGGGGGAGTTCGGAAGGGAGGGGTCTGTGGGCAGGAGTCCTCGTGGTGAAAGGGTGGAGGGTCGTCTTGGGGCTGCGTCCTGACCTGCTGTGGTGACGCTTGGTGCCTGCGTGCCCCGGCCTCTTGTCTGGCTCTGGGGCTGTGGTGCAGCCGTCCCTGGACAAGCTCATCCACACAGTGTTAAGTCCCTGGAGGCCCAACGTGGGCATTTGCTGGGCTGCCCTGCCTGAGGCCTCCTGACCGCGCTGTCCTGGGCCGAGCTGCCTTCTCTCCACCTGGGCTGAGGCTCATCCAGCACAGGGGTGGGGCCACGGGAGGGCAGTGGGCACCCAGCGGGGACTGACGAGAGGTGTTTCCCCTGACTGCGGTGGAGGATCCAGGGACTCTCAAGGCCTGGTGTTCTGAGCCCTGGCTGTCAGCAGCCCTGAGTTGTGAAGATCACCAGGGAAAAGAACCACATCTGCCCCCAGTTACTCTGTGCTGACCTGAAAGAGGCCTTGGTGTGGGTGGGAGTAGGGACCAACGTCATCTGGTGTCACAGGATGTGCCGTGGGGTCCCTGCCCTGCCTCCCTGCCATCCCGCCTTGAGCACAGTGTGTGTCCAGAGGGCCTGAGCAGCCCAGCAGGGACAGAGAGGCT
>NW_016839819.1:0-3355 GCF_001698545.2 Rhinopithecus bieti
GGGTGCGATCTCGGCTCACTGCAAGCTCCACTTCCCGGGTTCACGCCATTCTCCTGCCTCGGCCTCCTGAGCAGCTGGGACTGCAGGCGCCCCCCACCATGCCCGGCTAATTTTTTGTATTTTTAGTAGAGACAGGGTTTCACCGTGTTAGCGAGGATGATTTCTATCTCCTGTCCTCGTGATCCACCCGCCTCGGCCTCCCACAGTGCTGGGATTATAGGCGTGAGCTACCGCGCCAGGCCAGCTTTTTTTAAAAAAAACATTTCTTCCTTTTTTTCCCTGGCAGCAATAGTATGGCGATTGCCATTTAGAAGTAAAACTCCACGAAAATTTTTACATTAGAAGCACAGATTAATTACTATGTTCTTTTAATTTTTTTTTTCTAGTTTGCTCAAGTACTTAATCAAACTTAGGGAAGAACAAATAAGCAATATCACAAATAATATTGCATAAGGAGTAAAAATATTCTAATGCAAAAACTCAAAACCATAATTCCTAATGTTTTTTGGCTATTATTTTTTAAGGTGGGATAAACATATAGTTATATGTTTTTTCTTTAAAAAAACTTTTCATCACAGAAATTAGAAGTAACCAAATGCACTGCTCAAGAATATTGTAGAATTTATTTAAGGGCAATGTTGATAGCTAAATCAGATAATGTCTATAGACATTTTCAAATCTGAGCATCCTTGGTTCTGTTAATAATTACTCTGCTTTCTCAATCCCAATCTCTTAAATTTGGGATTTTCCAAAGATTGCTCATATTGTCATCCAATTTGAAAATGCCAACTCCTCTTTTTATTTTTCATTTTAGGGCCTTATATGGTTTAGAGTGGGCTTTTTCCAAGTGTCTTGACACGGTCCATCTTGTGACTGCATGTGTAACTTCTTCCTTATGAAGACATTGTTCTTTGAAGCCAGGTTCCATATATTGTAGAGTTGAATTTTATTAGCATTTATTGCTTTATTAGCATAGGGATGTAGATAGTAGCTATAGTATTTATTTTATAAATGGATAAATAGTTACATAAACCGTTTGGATTTTAAGTTTTAATGAAGCCAGTAAAGTCCTTCTCCATGTAGAGATAGCGTTATTCCAGTTCTTCCCTGATTGAATACCTTTCTGAAAATAAAATCAGTTGTGGTAATGGTGGAAGCCCAAAAGAGATGAGGAAAAAAAAATCACCCTTACATGTACAGACATAAGGGTGCATACATATCAGCTAGGATTTGTGTTAAAATCCTCAAATAAGTAGAAGATTAATGGAGAAGCCCAAATCAGTGTTTTTAGAGGGATCTCTGGGAGGCCACTCTTGAACCCTAAAACACTAAAATTAAATTTTATAAAACTGGTCTAATAAATTAGTTTCTCTCCAGCAAGGCTTTCTTTACAACTTAAACTCTCTATCTCCACCTGAAAGGGATGATTGACTATACAAAAAATTTAGTTAACTTTTGTTTGGCTTTTTTTTTTCTTGGAAAATTCATATGGACAAGTAAAACAAAGAAAAATAATAGATGCCTCTCCACGTGTATATCTGTAAGGTTTCTCACAATTTTGATAGCTTATCATGCTGCAAGTTGGAAGCCATACCTTTAAAAAATTATACTATTTAATTTTGAAACAAGAGGAACTGAATAGTATTATTTTTCACCACCTGGAAAACCAAATACAGGTCTTTTTATTTACTCTTTGCAAATAGGTAATTTAACACATTCAGGATATTGTGAAAGAATTACCATGCAGGTAGTAATTTTGGCAATTGAAGTTGAAGTCATTTTTAAATCTCCTATTCAAGCAAAGATTATCAAACCTAACGTATATAAAAACATCAGGGCCTAGCAAAGATACTGTTTGGTGAGGCTCTATCAGCTCAGTGTATACAGTGGAGCAGTGTGGAATTGATATCAGAACATTGCCACTAGGGGCAGGAGACCTAAGTTCTGTTAATGAGTAGGTATTTTTAAGACACTCACTTCTATTTCTCCATTATCAAAACCAGGAGATTGTAATAGACTACAGTAAATTCTCTTCCCACTCCAAAGTCATATATCTGTAACTTTAACTTTCTAGATCAAGAAACTAATATGTGTATGTGTGTAAAGATGCAGGTAAGCAAACACATGCAAATAATGTGTATATAATGAAAAATAAGCACAAGTCTAGAAAGAGCAAAATGAAGAAAGGTAGTAACTGATTATTCATTTACAAAAGTTTTAGGTGTGATTATTGTTTTGAAAACAAACTTTATATATTTTCTGACATTGTATCAAGAACTTTCTTCTGAGAAATGATCCTAAGACATTGCATTCTTTTGAAGTTTTAAAAGTTTTTATTGAGCTGCCCAGAAAAAAGTCTATTTGAACATAATATGCTGACATGGTGCATGCTGTTTTACATTTCGGAGTTTCACAATAATAAAATTGTCCTTTTATCCATTAAATATAACATCTTTACACGGGAGAGCTCTGATATGAAGACCTTTAGAAATCTGAAGAGTTTAATGGGTACTTAGATGTTTGTTATTCCTGATTGCTGTGCTGTTGTTAGGCATCATAATTATGAGAATTTCATTGTCTCATGTCATTTTATCACTTTTAAATTTATTTGTGTTTTAGTGTGGTACACTAATCATAAGTCCAAAACAATTAAAATATGAAAACCTTCACAATTCAGACATAGTATTTGGGTTTTGTTTGTATCCAGTATCTGTTAACTTCTCACTAGGTAGTAGAAAGTACAGTGACTTTTCTAAGTTAGGTAGCCAGTCTTTGCCTGACTTATTTTGGGCTTTGTTTTTTATCTAAATTTTGTACATTTTGCTTTCATTCTTTTTAAAGGGCTTTGTTTTTTATCTAAATATTGTATGTTTTTGCTTCCATTCTTCAACTATTTAATGTGAAGATAGATTTTTTAAAGCATAGTGAAATGGCATTTTGAAGTTACTATAGAGTCTTCTACCATGTTCTTTTTATTTTTTGTTTTCTATAGGCCTAGTATTTCTTGAGTATATGATTTTATCAACCTAAATTTTTCTTATAATGAGAAAACTTACAAAATAATTTTAAATTTAAAATTATCTTTTAAATTTTTTGAAGGTTGTCTACATCTATAGACATTTGATATGTTTTTAAATTAATTTTAATTGTATAATTGTTTTAAAATTGTCAGTTAAAATAATTTATTTTATATGCACTTATATAAAACTTTTATATGCACATATATTTATATGCACTTACAATTTTCTATATAGAGTTGGGTATAGTGAAGAACACTAGTCTACTAGAAAAGAGACCTGGTGTCACGTTCTAATCTTGCTACTATCTTTTTTTATTTTATTCTATTTTATTTTTG
>NW_016839820.1:0-892 GCF_001698545.2 Rhinopithecus bieti
AACTCTGAGAGATGAAGTCACACATCAGAAAGCAATTTCTCAGAAATATTCTTACACTTTTTCATCTGAGGATATTTGCTTTTACAACGTCAGCTGCATACCGCTAAGAAGTATTCCATTGCAGATTTCAAAAAAACTGTGCCAGCAAACTGAACACTGGGGAGAAACCTGTAATTCTGTCAGTTACATTCACATATCGCAATGTAGTTTCTCAGAAGGGTTCTTTCCTGTTTTGACCTGAGGCTATTACCTTTTTCACCATAGCCCTCCATGAGCTCCCAAATATCACTTTGCAGAATGCACGACAACATTGTTAGCAAACTGTTCCAAGAAGGGAAGGGTGGAACTCTGAGTGATGAAGTCACACATCAGAAAGCAATCTCTCAGAAAGCTTCTCTCTAGTTATTATCTGAGGATATTTCCTTTTTCACCAAGGGCCACTATGGGCTCCCAAATATCACTTTGCAGATTCCATGAAAAGAGTGTTAGCGAACTGCTTCCTGAAGACTAACCTTATACTCTGTGAGACGAATTCACAGATCACAAAGAAGTTTCTCAGAAAGGTTCTCTCTAGTTTACATCTGATGGTATTTCCATTGTCACCGTAAGCTTCATTGCGTTCAGAAGTATCCCATTGCAGATGTCCAGAAAACTGTGTTAGCAAACTGAACACCGAAGAGAAACGCGTAACTCTGTGAGCTGCATTCCCACATCGAAATGCAGTTTCTCAGAAGGCTTCCTTCCAGTTTTCATCTGAGGATATTTCCTTTTTCACCATAGCCCTCATTGAGCTCCAAAATACCACTCTGCAGAATCCACGACAACAGTGTTAATAAACTGTTCCAAGAAGGAAAGGATGGAACTCTGTGTGATGAAGTCACATATCAGAAAG
>NW_016839821.1:0-885 GCF_001698545.2 Rhinopithecus bieti
GAATGGAATGGAATGGAATGGAATGGAATATGGAATGGAATGGAATAGAATGGAACATGGAATGGAATGGAATGGAATATGGAATGGAATGGAATACAATGGAATGGAATGGAATGGAATATGTAATGGAATGGAATAGAATGGAATGGAATGGAATATGGAATGGAATGGAAAGGAATGGAATATGAAATGGAATGGAATATAGAACGGAATGGAAAATGGAACGGAATGGATTAGAATATGGATGGGAATGGAATGGATTGGAATGGAATGGAATATGGAATGGAATGGAATGGAATGGAATGGAATGGAATGGAATGGAATGGAATATGGAATGGAACAGAGTGGAATGGAATGGAATGGAATATGGAATGGAACGGAATGGAATATGGAATGGAATTGAATATGGAACGGAATGGAATGGAATATGGAATGGAATGGAATGGAATATGGAATGATATGGAATGGAATGGAATATGGAATGGAATGGAATATGGAATGGAATGGAATGTGGATTTAAATAGAATGAAAATGGAATGGAATTGAATGGAATATGGAATGGAATTGAATATGGAATATACTGCAACATGGAATTGAATGGAATGGAATATGGAACGGAATGGAATGGAATGGAATGGAATCTGGAATGGAATGGAATGGAGTATGGAATGGAATGGAATATGGAATGGAATGGAAACAAATGGAATGGAATATAATGGAATATGGAATGGAACGGAATATCGAATGGGATGTAATGGAATGGAATGGCATGGAAAGGAATATGGAACAGAATGGAATGGAATGGAATATGGAATGAAATAGAATGGAATAGTAATGTAATGGAATGAAATAGAATGGAATAGAATGGAATGGAATAGGGAACGA
>NW_016839822.1:0-662 GCF_001698545.2 Rhinopithecus bieti
ATTCAGTGGACAGAGAAGAGCATTCTGACCGGCGTGAGACACTGTCTCCGTTCCCAGGGAGCCCGTGAGGTGGCTGCATGGAGCACACGCGTGAAGATTCAGGAGCACGAGCGTCAGGTGATGGGAGGGGCATGGAGACAGCACCAGACAGATGCCTGCCGAGGGGCCGCTGCAGCCGGGCTGGCCGGGAAGGTCACGGGAGCGGGCACAGGCGTCTCCCTCCAGCCGCACTTGGTTTTCATGAGGACACATGCAGGGAAGGGGATGACACTGAAATGCTGTGGTGCTGAGGGGAGGAGGGGAGGGACACAGGGCCGAGGGCTGGCCACCACCCCTTGCATCCCTGCCCCTATGAACGCTGCCAAAATCAGCCCCAACGTGAAGTGAGGTGGGTGAAACAGGTGGACAGACTTGGCTTCCATGGAATTCACAGATTCCAGTCATTAAAAATCCCTTCTGAGTTTTCATCTGGAAAACTTTGCAAATGTATTTAGCGACAAGAGGCAGAAGATGAAGCCAACACAGTTGGGCTCAAACCTCCGCCTTTCTCCTTCTCTCTGCATCCAGGACCCACCCTGAGCCCCTGAGTGCGAGGACCCGGAGCTGCCCAGCCCAAGGGAGCGGCCCCTGACCAGAGGAGGGAGCCGCACGGCGGGGACCCC
>NW_016839823.1:0-1057 GCF_001698545.2 Rhinopithecus bieti
AAAAAAAACCAAATTCACTCAAAATAAATAAAAACAAGATGACAAGTCAATGGCACTGAAAACAGAAAATCAACAGAATAACTCAATAGGACAATAGCTGTTTCTTCATAAAGATCAACAAAATTGGTAACTATCAAGCCAGGCTAACAAAGAAAAAAAGAAATCACGCAAATTACTATAAGGTAAGTACAAAATAATGGCAGTTTTGCATTCTTGGAATTTGCTGTTTGATACTGGAATACCCTCTTAAATAAATGTGGTTATGTTATTCATCATTTTAATGGGCATTTCTTGCCTTTGTTTTTTTTTTGCTGATGACTTATTATTTATTTATTTTAGACTATGAAAATGATGTCAGACCAAAAGCAAATTCAAGCGACTTTCTTATTCGAGTTCAAAATGGGTCCTAAAGCAGGGAAGACAACTCACAACATCAATGCATTTGGCCCAGGAACTGCTAATTAATGTACAGCGCAGTGGTTCAAGAAGTTTTGCAAAGGAGGCCAGAGCCTTGAAGATGAGGAGCATAGTGGGAAGCCACCGGAAGTTGATAACGACCAATTGAGAGCAACCACTGAATTCAATCCTCTTACAGCTACACGAGAAGTCGGCGAAGAATTGAATGTCAACCATTCTATGGTCATCCGGCATTTGAAGTCAATTGGAAAGTCGAAAAATCTTGATAAGTGGGTGCCTCATGAGCTGACCAAATATTTTAAAAATCATCCTTTTGAAGTGTCATCTTCTCTTATTCTATGAAACAACAATGAACCATTTCTTGATCAGATTGTGACATGCCACGAAAAGTGGATTTCATACAACAGCCAGCTCAGTGGTTGGACTGAGAAGAAGCTCCAAACCACTTCCCAAAGTCAAACTTGCACCAAAAAAAGGTCATGGTCACTGTTTGGTGGTCAGCTGCCGGTCTTCTGATCCACTACAGTTTTTGAATCCTGGTGACATCATTACATCTGAGAAGTATGCCACGCCATTCGATGAGATGCACGGAACACTGCAGAACCTGGAGCCAGCACTGGTCAACAGGAAGGGCCCAGTT
>NW_016839824.1:0-661 GCF_001698545.2 Rhinopithecus bieti
CCCTGCTCTGGACATGGCCCTAGCCCAGACCTGGCCCTGACCCTGGCCCTGGCCTTTGTCCTTCATAGCCCTGGCCCTGAAGTGGACTTGGAGGTGTCCTGGCCCTGGAGTGACCTGGCTCTGCCTTGGCCTGTCCTTGCCCTGCCCCTACCATCACCTTGCCCTGTTCTGCCCTGTCCTAGTACTGACCCGGCTGTGGCATTGCCCTGCCCTACCCTTCCTTGGCTGTGCCCTGGCTCGATTCTGGCCCTGGCCCCGCCCTGTACATGCCATGACACTACCTCAGCCTTGGCACTAGCCTGGCTGTTTCCTGGCATCAGCCCTGCTCTCTCTATGGACCGCCTCTTGTGTCCTGCGCTGGCCATTCCTTGCCCTGCCCTGCCCTGACTCAGCCCTGGCCCAGCTCTGGCCTTGGCATTGCCCCTGGTCCTGCCATATTTCCTGCCCTGTCCCTACCCTGGCCTTGGCCTGACCCTTACCTTGCTCTGGCCCTGCCCATGCCCTTACGCAGCCCCTGGCCCTGTCATGGACCTGCCCTGGACCTGGCCCTTCCCTGCTTCAGACCTTGCCCTGTTTCTCCCCTGGCCCTGACCGTGAAATGCCTGGCCCTACCCTGGCCTTGCACTGCTCTGGCCCTTGCCCTGAGTCTGGTCCTGTCACT
>NW_016839825.1:0-2012 GCF_001698545.2 Rhinopithecus bieti
TGAATATGACATCTTTTTAAACATAGGATGGTGAAAACTGTGGTCACTTAGTGCTTACTTTTATATTTGTGTGCATGTGTAAGTATATTTGTATATGCCAAAATATGAGTGTACATGGGTATTTGTTGAATGTCAAAACATTAATAGTGATCATATGCCATATCTGGGGGTAAAATTACAAGCATATTTTACTTTTTTAGTTTAAAATTTTTGCTATAGCTTGCATAATTTACTTTTGATGATTCAGCATACACAGTGTGAAATTATGTGTTTGTTACCTAGGTTTTAATCAGGAAATTAGGGTGTTTGAATTTAGGATGATTCTAATCAGGAGGAACATAACTTCTGAAGGGGCCGTTCTGAGCAGTTTATTTGACATAGTTCCATCCGCCATCCCACTTTGCTAATTAGCATGACAAATGTCGAAGCAGGATTTTTGTTGTTGAATTGATGACCTATTACTTAGCATGATGAATTTTATAAACGGGCTCTTTTTGGTGACATTAAGAAAATTTTACATACAGAGTTGGGTAAAAATATTTTGAAGGCAATTCCACCTATGCATGGATGGGAACTAAAGTGTCTATGTCCAACCTATGAGAGTAATGCTACAGGCTGAATCCCTAAGTGGTCCCAATGCCAGCCAAGTAATCTTGGGGATTCTGACTGCTTGATCCTACCCAGCCTTTAAGGCACACACATCTTTTCTCTGGATTTGGGTATTTGCCCTAACTGAACAATGAATGTGATCTGGTGACTAGAAAAGTTAAAAAGACAAAAACCTGGAACTTTCTCCAGTTTACAGAATGGGCTATAAGACCACCTTTTATGCCAAATTGGTAATAAATACTTAGTTAGCAAATCCCCGTTTGACTGGCAGAATTGTGTTTCTGTGTGGCATTGCTTATAATTTGGTAGGTAGAGGAGTAGCTAGCATTCCTCCATTGCAGACTTCTTCAGCAAATAGCAACCTCTACCCAAAGCAATCTAAGTCAGTTCTGGCTTCAGGCTGACAGTAACAAACACCAAGTTTAGAAAGGAAGTGACACATAAAAGTGTCATGCTAGCCATTCACTCTCAATATAAAATAAAATTAACTTGCTGCAAGAAATTATTCAGGTAGCTTGTTAAAGATTATCTATAGTACAGATGAGGGAGGAGGCCTTTGAGTGGCTTTTCTTTGCCTGTACTGATGATATTGTAGCACATCAATTCTTCTGCATGATTTGGAGATCGAAGCATATGAAAAGTATAAAAGAATGCATTAGATTAGAGATATTAAAATCATGTTATGTCTTAAATTCAATTTCTTACTTGCTATTTCTCAGAGAACATTATATCATTTGCCTTTAATTTCAGCAGAAAACCTGATGCAAAATATAACCCACAATTACTGTGTATCTATTTATCCAAAGACAGATATGGAACTGTTTCTGCTCTGAGGCTTTCTCATTTTGCTTTGATTTGTATCCCTCTTTAACACATCATGAAACTGGAAACATGAGTACTGTGAGCTACATCTTTATAAGTTAGGCCCTGGATCAGTCCCTTCAATAGAAGTAAAATGGTGGGGCGGAGCAAGATGGCTGAATAGGAACAGCTCCAGTCTCCAACTCCCAGCACGAGCGACACAGAAGACCAGTGATTTCTGCGTTTTCAACTGAGGTACTGGGGTCATCTCACTAGGGAGTGCCGGACAATCGGTGCTGGTCAGCTGCTGCAGCCTGACCAGCGAGAGCTGAAGCAGGGCGAGGCATCGCCTCACCTGGGAAGCACAAGGGGGAAGGGAATCCCTTTTCCTAGCCAGGGGAACTGAGACACACAACACCTGGAAAATCGGGTAACTCCCACCCCAATACTGCACTTTAAGCAAACAGGCACACCAGGAGAATATATCCCACACCTGGCCGGGAGGGTCCCACGCCCATGGAGCCTCCCTCATTGCTAACACAGCAGTCTCCGATCTAACCCCAAGGCAGCAGCGAGGCTGGGGGAGGGGCGCCCGCCATTGC
>NW_016839826.1:0-661 GCF_001698545.2 Rhinopithecus bieti
ACTGATGATATTTCCTTTATCAGCGTAGGCATCAATACGATTCAAAGAGGTTTTCTCAGCTTCCTCAAAAACAGTGATAATGGACTGTTGCCTGAAGCATAAGTGTAACGCTGCGAGGTGAATTCACGGATCACCAAGAAGTTTCTAATAAGCTTCTTTCTAGTTTTCATCTGAGTATATTTCCTTTGTCACCGTAAGCTTCATTGCGTTCAGAAGTATCCCATTGCAGATTTCCAGAAAACTGTGTTAGCACACTGAACACGGAAGAGAAACGTGTATCTCTGTGAGTTGCATTCACGCATCGAAAGGCAGTTTCCAGAAGTCTTCTTTCCAGTTTTCATCTGAGGATATTTCCTTTTATCACCATAGCCCTAAATGAGCTCCGAAATATCACTTTCCAGAACACAATATAACAGTGTTAGGAAACTGTTCCAGGAAGGGAAGGGTGGAACAGAGTGTAATGAAGTCACACATCAGAAAGCAATCTCTCAGAAAGCTTCTCTCTAGTTATTACCTGTGGATATATCCATTTTCACCATGTACCCTTATGGGTTCCCAAATCTCACTTTGCAGATTCCACGAAAAGAGTGTTAGCCAACTGCATCTCGAGAACAAAGCTGTAACTCTGTGAGAGGAATTCAGAGATCACAAAGAAGTTTCT
>NW_016839827.1:0-3885 GCF_001698545.2 Rhinopithecus bieti
TCTTGAATAATGAATATTGACATATTTTAAAAGGACATTTCCAGAAAATATATACTGTGAAACTCTGATTTACTTATTACATATTTGCAAGCTCAGGATTCTAAAGATTTAAATTATTGTTTTAGATTTCAAAAATATATATTGTTTTAAATTCTATTCATGATCCACATAGAATGAAGATAATATATGCCAAAATATTTTTGCCTCTTCCCTTTCTTTTTCAAAAAATGTTATTCCAAGGATGAAATTGGCCAGATCTCTTACACTGCTCTCTACCACTTTAAGTTAGGGGAAGAAAATGACCTTTTTTCTACTTTAAAAAGAAAGGAAACAAACAAAAAAGAAGTCTATCAAATAATCCCCATCTGTTTACCAATTATACATAATGGTGAGTCACTTTTTTCCTATGAACAGCATAATTACCAATGCATAACCACAAAATGTGTCTGCTTTTAATCAAGAATCTCAACTCTGCCAGAATATTCTCAGATATCATTTTTATTAATGCTATGACCAGGCTTTTTAAAGAGGACAAGCTATATATATATATTTATCTCCTTGTTTTTCTTCTTAGAACCAGATTTGAAAATATACTTTAGATGCCAGACAGTAAAATAGAATTTTTATGTGCATGACTATCATAATTCATATGCACAAACCTATCTCTCTCCAAATTACAGAGAAGATGAGCCCAATTAGGAAGAAAATTATGATTGCAGTCTTTTCCATTGCATGAAGTCATTTTTCTTTGAAAGTTCAAACACATTACAAAAGAAGTTAATAAAGAACATTTTTCTTCATTCATTCAAAAACTATTTATTAAAGCATAGACACAATTATAAGGCAGTATGTTAAATATTACTTGAATGTGTAATTAAAAGAGACAATGATGGTTGTATCCCAGGTTCTTGAAATTACCATGTAGCTACAAAGGTACAGGACGTTCCTAATGGGTATCATTATGTGGAAGACACTATATGAAAATTTACTGTCCAGGTTTTGGCCTGCAATTTCATTTTTCCTTTTTTTTCCCATTGACATAAGCCCTAATTATATTCAATTTTTTTTTCCTTCAACTGTTATCTTAAGTTCAGGTGTTCATGTGTAGGATGTGCGGGTGTGTTACATAGGTAAACATGTGCCATGGAGGTTTGCTGCACAGATCATCCCATCACCTAGGTTTTATCCCCAGCATTCATTAGCTATTCTTCCTGATGCTTTCCCTCCCCCAGTGCCCTGATAGGCCCCAGTGTATGTTTTTCCCCAAAATTTGTCCATGTGTTCTCATGATTCAGCTCCTACTTATAAGTGAGAACATGTAGTGTTTGGTTTTCTGTTCTTGCATTAGTTTGCTGATGATAATGACTTCCAGCTTCATCCATGTCTCTGCAAAGGACATGATCTCATTCCTTTTTGTGGCTACATAGTATTCCATAATGCATATGTGCCACATTTTCTTTATCCAGTCTATCATTGATGCACATTTTGGTTGATTCCATGTCTTTGCTATTGTGAATAGTGCTTCAATGAACATATGCATCCATGTATCTTTAACATGGAATGATTTATATTCTTTTGGGTATATACCCAGTAATGGGATTGCTGGGCCAAATGGCATTTCTGCCTCTAGATCTTTGAGGAATGGCCACTGTCTTCCACAAAGGCTGAACTAATTTACACTTCTACCACCACCAGTGGAAAAGTGTTCCTTTTACTCCTCAACTTTGCCAGCATCTGTTTTGTTTATTTGTTTGACTTTTTAATAATGGCTATTCTGACTGGTGAGAGATAATATCTCATTGTGGTTTTGATTTGCATTTTTCTAATGATCAGTGATGTTGAGCTGTTTTCATATGTTTCTTGGCCACATGAATGTCTTCTTTGAAGAAGCTGGCCTACAATTTCTTTATGCTTTCCTACTTTGACACATTGGGCTTAACCATTTGTGAACTTGGACTGGAACAGAGAAAGAGAGCAACATCCTCAGTCCCCAACATGATTTTGGCCTCCAAAATTTCACCATTTTAATGAGTAGTACAGTCAGTCACAAAGGAAAGAAAATCTTTTTTTTTTTTTTCCACAAAATACAAAGACCTAATTTAACCAATCTACTTCTCACCTTTCTTCAACTGGATCTGCTCTAATTCTGCCAAGTCTTTCTTCCAATTGTTTAAGTTTGTTGTGGTTTGAAGATCTCCTCCAAAATGGGAGAAAGTCACTATCTATATTTCTCAAGGATTTCAAGAGAGAAGAGTAAACCAAATAAATGTCTAAACAGTGAAATGGCCACTTAATGAGGAAGATAGACTTCCTTGTTTCTTAGTCTGAAAACTCTGCTACCTACCACTATGACCTATTTATGTCCTTCAAACTAGAATTATAAATGGGGAAATGGAAGGTCATTGAGTTTCACTGAAGGTCATATGGATCTGTGTGTCCCTTTAGGGAGCTTATATTATTCTAAGAGTAGTTAGCACTTGTCAAATGAGGCTACACTTCAGATTCTATAAATAAAAATGAGTCTCAAGCCCCACTCCAGACATTCATATTTTTCTATAATGCATTCAGGTGATTTCTAAATCTGCAATTTTTGCTATAACATTGAGTTGCCCTGGTAACTTGAATATAAAACACACTACTATGACAGTCACCAAGGAAGTCCAGAGAATAATACCAGTGCATCATATCTGAGCAATTAACAAAAATGTTGGCTTCTTGAGGACATCAAATAACCCAAACCAAGCTCAAGACTAAACCCTAGAGTGGTTAAGGAACTTAGAGAATCGATATAGCTAGTACTAGAAATACAATCATGTGTTCCTGAGATAATGTCTAAGAGATATGACACCTTCAGTAACACTTTCAAAAATGTCTTACATTAAGGCCTCCAAACAGAGTAATAAGACACAGGATCCAAAAAACATATGCACAAGGCTATTTTTATTCAGAGTCATTGTTTGCAGGAAATAGAATACCATTCAAAGTAGCTTGAACCAAAGCAGATAATTCATTAGAAACAATCAAAAGGTACCTCATAAAACACAGGGCAGACAATATGTAGTCAGGCTTTAATAAGAACTAGAAAGGATCAAGGGACTTGGGTAACATTCTCTTTTTCTTCTTAGTGCCAAATATCTTATCTTTGCTTTCTTTGTGGTCTCGTAATTGTTTCTAAGACCAGTATTATTTACTTCTCCATGTCCAAGACATATCCTCTCTTTTTAAATGTCCACAGTGATGCACCAATGTCACAAAACCCCAGTTCTATGTATTCAAGAAAGATAATTTGATTGGCTAGCTTGGGTCACATGCTCATCAATGGTTGTGTCACCCATGAACATAAAAGAAAAGCATGCCTACAGGTACCCTAACATGTAAATGGGAGTGAGTGTTAGAGGTAGTGCTTAGATAAAGGGACATAATTTGTCCAGTTTCAAAAGAAAAAAATCAATATTCTGCAATATGATTTATAGCAAATTGCATAATATCAATTTATCTTTAATTTGGATCAGTGGAGTTGTGGTTCACAGGCTATTAATCCGATGTTATTGAGGTAATCCAACCTCATATGCTAAAAATAACTTACCACTTAAGCTAAGTAAACATGTTTTCAACAAATAATGTTCTTGTAAATTTAGCTTTTCTATCAAACATTCATACCCTCGAAGGAATGTCAACTAACCTTCTAACAGCAATAAAAAAATTCAAAATTATAGGAAAGTCTTTTATCATTGTGGCAAACAGACTTAAAAGTTAAAATTTCTAATGACAAGACACAAAATACATATGATTCTACATAAATACTTTGTACCTGATATATACACCTTTGTTAGCCTCTTCTCTTATCAACATAAATGAGGGCTTATTGTTAACCCAGTGATTTTA
>NW_016839828.1:0-3360 GCF_001698545.2 Rhinopithecus bieti
CTTGTAAAATGGCTTGTTAAAAAAATACAATTACCTCTAAGTAGTAGTACGCATAAATGTTTTACAGAATGAAAGGCGTGCTTTTTATTTTCTTACTTCGTTACATTGGTGGCGAAAGAAGTCTGTATGAAAATCAGTTCTTTGCTGACACAAGTTCCATTTGTTACAAATGAATTCTAATAAAAATGTCAGTGTTATGCAGCCCTGGCCTTTGCTTTTGTCCACGCAAGCACTTTGGTTTTGAACTGACTATATGGTTCTCTCTTCTCTTCTGGTTATCTAGTTAGTTCCTTGTACTAGTAATAATTCTGTTTACCAAGAGATTACTATTTACAAATATCTACCTTGAGGTAAGCACTTTTCACTGGTAAGCAAACAGAGACTCAAAGAAACAGTTTTTCCAAGTTCACAGAACAAAGAAAGCGGCATTGTTTTCATTCATGTCAGAGATCACACGCAATCTTTGATTCTGTGGAAATGACTACCATATACAAATTTAAGTGCACAACTATATATACATCTATATGTATGTATTTTCATCTCGAAACAACTTCTGTGCACACAAAAATAGCTCCGTAGTGTTCATTTATTAATACCTTTGGGAACATGGCTAAGAAAATGCTTGGTTTATTTATTCAGTCATTCAGTATTATCAGGTACCAGTAATGGCTCAGAATTGTTCTAGGTATTGGAAAAGCAGCTCTGAACAAATGAGATACTGGTGCTGTTTGCATACAGACTATAGTCTACTGACAGAAGTTGGCACTGAAGTAATAGTAACCTCACATGGGACCAGTGCTATGAAGGAAAGTGTAGGATCCTTGAAGTTAGGACTTTCAATTGTGAGTGACAGAAAGTCTGACTCAAATTGATCTACTGGAAAAGAAAGGTGTTTACTGACTCATGTACTAAAAGATTAGGAATGGACTCATTTACTGAAAGAGTAGGAATATATCATCTTCAGGCATAACTGGATTCAGGGCTCAGGTGATGCCTTCAGGACATGATGTCTCTTCCCATCATCCAGCCTGATTTCTACTTTCACAGTTTCAGTTTTAAACTCCATTTTTGTGGTCCCTGGAAGCTTTGAGATCATAACACCACAGAGCAGACAAGTGGAAGAGTTTACTTCCCCCAACAACACAATCAAAAGTCCTAGAATGGAGTGGATTCTTCTTGATCCTAATTGAACCTTTCTTGGGGTAAGCGATCATCTGAGGAACACAAGTATGGACAAAAGGCGAGAATGTGTGCATTGAGTTATCACATCCAGAAGGATGTAAGGTGGCTGTCCCATTTTGCCAAACAGCAGTGAATATTGTGGGATGAACAACTGGCTGCTGATCAACCTGATTAGTTAAGGTAAGGTAAAGCACATGTATGCTTGGTAATGTTAAAACTACTTGTTAGAAATGATGACGGAATCAAACAATTCTGTTATCCAAACATTATTTTGGAAATCCTGTTATTGAATCAACAATCAGACTTTTTCCACCTCACCTAATTGGCTTTTACTTTTGCAGATATGACCATCCTATTGACTGATCGCGTAAAAACAGGACAGTAAGTTCGAAGTGTATCAGATTTGATATTTTGTACATTGTGATTCATAACTTTAAACAGGTATCTGATAGAATACCAAGAATAACAAAATATCTGATTGTATACATGTACACAGAATTATTAATAATAACTAATTATAAGTTTGGGACTTTCACTTAATTGTATCCATGATTAAACTTTATAATGAGAATTTTAATTATAATAATTCATAAAATTATGAATCTGAGAAATATTTAAAGGTATAATGTTTAAAATAATTCCTGCAGATTCTGAGGAAATACAATAGGCAAAGACCTGTGAAATCTTTTGTTTAATAATACAAAGAGACTTAAAATATGTAAAATTGTGTATATGTAAAAATGTTTTACAGTTACATATATTATTTTACATACACACTAATGCCATTTATAATGCATTAGCATTTCACTATTAAATAGTGTTTTGGAAAAAAGATAGCTACATTAAAAATTATTATATATACTTTTCAAGAAAGGATATAAAATTATGTACACACCTTAAAGAAGTGACTGGAAAGAAATATAATTATTAAATGATACTCTGTGATAAAATTTTGCTGTACTTTGTATATTTTCTAAAATTTTTACAATAAGTATTTCAAAATAGCAAATTGTGCATGCTTTGAAATATGTGGGAAGATAGAATAATTTTTTTTAAATCAATTTACAAGGCAAGTATGAAGAGAAAAGAGAATCTAGGACAGGAGGGGCAAATAGAAAGTAAATAATATGGGACATTTAAAATTTAAAACAGAATTACTGCAAATGTAAATAAAGTATATTCAACTTCAAAAGATACAGATTTTTAGCCTGGCTATATAATGCTTGTAAGAACATGAGGCTACCAAAAGTAAAAGAATGCAAGAGATATACCATGCAAACATAGCTAAAAGAAAGCTATACTGAGTTATATTGATATCAGCCATACCGTTACCAAATAACAAAAAGGTCAATTTCCGATGAAAAACTTCAATGCACCAGGAAGATGTGACAATTCTATGTGTGTATGAACCTCATAACATGGCCTCAAAATGTAGACAACAAAAATAGAACTTAAAGGAGTTACATACATATTCACAACTATCATGGGAGATTTTAAAACACTTATTAACTTATAAAATGAACAAACTGAATAAAACTTCAGTAAAGGTATAAAAGATATGAACTAGCTGATTAACAAAATTTACTTAAGTGATCTATGTAGATTATTAAATTCAATAACTTAAAAATATACATTATTTTTAAGAGCATTTAAAACATTTACCTAAATTAACTAGAAATTGGACCATAAAGCAAGTCTCAACGTATTTGAAAAGTTGTAATATATGGAGTATGTTCTTTGGCCCCCACAGTAATAGTTAATCTAGACATCAATCACAAAGATAGTTAGAAAAGCCCTCTATGTAGTAATTAAGAAATAATTTTTAAATAGTCAATAACTCACAGAAAAAAAATCACAATGGAAATAAGAAATTATAACGATAAAACTATGAAATTGTATCAAAAGTTGTGGGTTTTACAGTGAAATTTATAGCTTTCAATGCATATGTTAGAAAATCAGACTAAAAGCTAATGATCTTGTTTTTTACAAATTAGCAAAACAACAGCTAATTACCCCTCCAGAAAGAAGGAAGTAAAAAAGACAAGAGAAAAAAATTAATTGAAAAAAATTATTCAATAGAGAATAGCAACAAAGATTAAAGGTAAAAGTTGATTATTTGAAAGACAATGAAATTGATAAACCCTAGCAGAATGATTTAAAGAAAAGCAATGGACAAAT
>NW_016839829.1:0-660 GCF_001698545.2 Rhinopithecus bieti
TGGCTAGCAGTCTATCTATTTTGTTGATATTTTCAAAAAACCAGCTCCTAGATTCATTGATTTTTTTTGTAGGGTTTTCCTGGGTCTATCTCCTTCAGTTTTGCTCTGATGTTAGTTATGTCTTGTCTTCTGCTAGCTTTTGAATGTGTTTGCTCTTGCTTCTCTAGTTCTTTTAATTGTGATGTTAGGGTGTTGATTTTAGATCTTTTCTGCTTTACTTGTGGGCATTTAGTGCTATAAATTTTCCTGTACACACTGCTTTAAATGTGTCCTAGAGATTCTGGTATGCTGTATCTCGGTTCTCATTGGTTTCAAAGAACAACTTTATTTCTGCCTTCATTTTGTTATGTACCCAGTAGTCATTCAGGAGCAGGTTGTTCAGTTTCCATGTAGTTGTGCAGTTTTGAGTGAGTTTCTTAATCCTGAGTTCTAATTTGATTGCACTGTGGTCTGAGAGACAGTTTGTTATGATTTCCATTCTTTTGGATTTCCTGACGAGTATTTTACTTCCAAGTATGTGGTCAATTTTAGAATAAGTGTGATGTGGTACTGAGAAGAATGTGTATTCTATTGATTTGAGATAGAGAGTTCTGTAGATGTCTATTAGGTCTGCTTGGTGCAGAACTGAGTTCAAGTCCTTCTATCCTTGTTAATTTTCTG
>NW_016839830.1:0-309 GCF_001698545.2 Rhinopithecus bieti
GAAACAGGAAGGGAAAAAAGTCTGCAGTAATGCATGTATTTTTTTTTTCCTGTTTATTTTCGGTTTTGCTTTGTTTAAGTCCTTCCTTTTGTTTTTAATTAATTGCCTTTTTGCTTTTCTTTTTGGGTTTTGGTTCCTTTTGGGTTTGTGGGTGCCCTGATACTCCAGCAGAGATCAGAAGGCTACAGATCCATTCTGTCCATCCGTTATGTGGCTTTGCCATCCCAGCTTGGAGTGTCTTTACAAAGATAATAACAGTTGTGTTCTTTGCTCTCGTTTTGGGTGCATAGACTGAAAATTTTTTTAAAA
>NW_016839831.1:0-659 GCF_001698545.2 Rhinopithecus bieti
ACGTTTTGAACTGATGATATTTCCTTTATCAGCTTAGGCCTCAAAGCTATCCAAAGAAGTCCTCTCAGGTTCCTCAAAACAGTGGGAATGGACTGCTGCATGAACATAAGTGTAACTCTGTGAGATGAATTCAGACATCACCAAGAAGTTTCTACGAAAGGTTCTTTCTAGTTTTCATCTGAGGATAGTTCCTTTGTCACCGCAAGCTTCATTGCATTCAGAAGTATCCCATTGCAGATTTTCAGAAAACTGTGTTAGCAAACTGAACACTAAAGAGAAACGTGTAACTCTGGGCGTTGAATTCACACATTGAAATGCAGTTTCTCAGAATGCTTCTTTCCAGTTTTGATTGGAGGATATTTCCTTTATCACCATAGGCTTCAATGAGCTCCTAAATATCGCTTTTCAGAACACAAGATAACAGAGTTAGCAAACTGTTCCAAGAAGGTAAGGGTGGAACTCTGTGTGATGAAGTCACACATCAGAAAGCAATCTCTCAGTAAGCTTCTCTCTAGTTATTATATGAAGATATTTCCTTTATAACCATGGGCCCCTATGGGCTCTGAAATCTCACTTTGAAGATTCCACGAAAAGAGTGTTAGCAAACTGCTTGCTGAGAACTAAGCTGTAACACTGTGAATGGAATTCACAAATCACAA
>NW_016839832.1:0-662 GCF_001698545.2 Rhinopithecus bieti
TGTTACATCACCCTTTCTCGGGGGAGTTTCCTAGCACTCATTTTGAGGAATCTCAGATGTGATGTCTTGGATATCGTTGAATCGCATGCTGAATAAGGAACTATCCTCAGAGAAACCTGCGGAGAAGCCTTCTCAGAAACGTCTTTGTTGTGGGTGACTTCAGCCCACAGATATCCATCGTTGTTTTCACTTAGAAGCTTGCTAGCAGAGTTTTCGCAGAATCTGCAATAGGACACACGGTGGCGCTCCGAGACCACAAATAACCTCGTCTTACTAAAGAAAGAAGCTTTCTGAGAAACCGCTTTGTGATGTGTGAATTCAACTCACTAAGTTACAGCTGTATTTCGTGGGGCCGTGGCCTAGCCCTATTTGTGTGGAATCTGAGAACAGATATTCCGGAACCCTTTGAAAACAATGGGGCCAATGGAAATATCTTCCAATAAAATGAGAAAGAAGCTTTCTGAGAAACTTCTTCGTGATCTGTGAATTCATCTCACAGAGTTACAACTTAGGCCTCATGAAGCAGTTTGCTACCTCACTTTTCGTGGAATCTGCAAAGGGATATTTGGGAGTCCATTGGGGCCCATTGTGAAAAAGGAAATATCCTCAGATAATAACTAGAGAAAAGCTTTCTGAGAGATTACTTTCTGATGTGTGACTTC
>NW_016839833.1:0-4210 GCF_001698545.2 Rhinopithecus bieti
CATTCACATCAGAAACTTGAAAGGAGTATAGTGCTTCAGCTCTTACCAATATTAACCATTATAACAAAGGTTCCATGTCACATAAACCAATAAGAAAAAGCCAGAATACCCAATATAATTAGGCATTAGGCCTGAAAGGATACTTCACAGAAAAAGGATAGCTAAATTGCTCAAAAATATGTGAAGTACTCCATTTTACAAGTAATCAAGGAAATGCAAATTAAAGCTACAATGTGACAGAGCTACATGCTCACAAGAACAGCTAATATTAAAAAGACTAACAATACCAAGTGTTGGTGAGAATGTGGAGTAATACATCTGTTGCACAATGCTTGCTAGAGTGCAATTTTACAAGCACCCTGAAATATTATTATTACATGTTAAAGTAGAATATAAGCACATTTTATTCAGTAGCTATACCAACTGTAGCTATGTAACAAGTAGAAATGCATGCATGTGTGAATGAGAGACATAAATAATAGTTTATCCATTTCAACATTACTCATATAGAGTCAAGAACTCTAACATAAGTGTCTGTCAACAATGAAATGTACAAATACATGGTGGCATAATGACACGATGAAACACTATACAGCAGTGAATGAGTTTGGCAAACATCACATTGAGCAAAAAATGCCATACACAAAAAATGTATACTGTATACACCTGGTAGTTTTGGGGAACAGAAAGGTGGGTACAGATTAGGAGAACAAAAAGCAAATTTCTGTTGTGCTAGCTATTTTATTTTTACTTAAACATCATTTCAAAAGGGTTTGCTTTTAGTAAACTGTGGAGCTGTACCTTTACTTTTGTGCATTTTTCCTATTTTTGTATGTCAATAAAGTTTAATGACTCTTACCTATGCATATATATACACATGGCTAAAATAAGTTAGTATTAAAAATATGAAAGCCTGCCATACTTTGGATGGTGAACATCTGTTCTGTATCATTACTGAAAATGAAAAAAAAGTTATGTTTAAAATTCCACTTAGCGATCTTGAAATTGAAATGTAGGAGTATGTCCAGTCGATAAGTATCATTGTAAAGAATTAGTAACAAGGCTATAGACCACTTATTTTTGGGGACAACTGGTAAGCATGTAATCATAGGGTTTGACTGAAAATTATTGATGAAAACGTAAAAAAAAAAAAAAAAAGAAAAGGCAAGCATTCAGCTATGTTTGTCAATATACAGGATCCAGCTCGCTGTTAGACCTCAGAGGATCTTGGGAATGACAAGCAATTACATGTAATGTTTATGTGGTAGTGACTACTCATTCATAGCTAAGTGAGCTATTAAATGATGCTACCATTTGTTAAATAAATTTTTCTTGTTAAATTTTGGGGCATCCAAAATAATTTTTGTCTCTCATTTATTATAAACATTTTCTTTCTACTGAGAACTGGAAATAAAGGAGACAGATGAGACATAGGGACTTTTTCACTCTGGGTTAGGTCATGAAAGTTAAAGTACTGGGTTTGAACTGCATAAAAAAGAAACAAACAGAATGTGTGTGTCATGATTCTAGATTGTGCTAACCTATCCAGCAAGTTAAAAACTGTGAACTGTTGGCTAACAGACAAGCATGACAGTATGACTGGATAAATGCTAGATTTATATCATTTGAGAGAAAATTAACAAAAAGTACAAAGTCTATTGACTATGGAAATGTCATGCAGAAGGAAAAAACCAAAAATCCTAAAGGGGATTCTGGGAAGATGGTGGAATAGGAAGCCCTATTAATTTTCCTATCTAGAAAAAAATTGCACTGACAGAGTATGATGTAACTATTTTGAAATTCTGGAGTCTATGGAAGGCTTGCAACTTCAAAGAGAAGGCTTGGACAGTAAATTGTAATTAGTTTTAGCCCATTTCAGCTCTTTACACAGTAGCAGACACCCATCCCCCACCCTCAGCCCCATGGCAGCTATGTATGTGTTCCTGGAGCAATCTGCAGACAGCTTGTAGGAGTCAGGACGAGCACAAAAAAAAAGACCCTATTCTCCAAATAGCTGGGATCTCTGTTCTGACCAATTGCTGCTTTTAGTCACAGAGGTGTAGAAAAACAGGCCAGCAGCTGTTGTTGTTTGTCCTATGTTTGCAAGCCTCTCACCAGCTGAAGTGAATTCAAAGACATTGAGAGGGCCAGTGCTCTTTTTATTCTTATTTTTCCCTTTTGGGAGTCAGATATTAAAATTAAAACATTCATAAACAACTTACATACAGGAAAATTAGCAAGTGACCATACATACCCAGGAAAAAGTATAGGATCAGAAAATATCCAAAAAGACCTTAAGTTTATACCTCACTCTGATTATTGGCACAGAAAACATACAACAATTAAGAAAACAAAAACAATAAAAAATAACCAAAAGCAGCAAACCCTGGAGAAGAGGGAGAATCTGATTTCCAGAGTTAAAAGTACAAGGCACACAAGCATCTACTAAACAAAATACTTAAAATAATATTCTTAAAGATAGATAACTAAAGAAGATGTGGAGAAGTTGAAACAGAACAAAACAATGTATGAACAAAATGGAAATATTAATAGACTGACAACCTAAAAAAAAGAAATTCTGGAGCTAAAAAGTACAATAATTGAAATGAAAGATTCTCTAGAGGAGTACAAAGGCTGAGTTGAGCAAGTGGAAGGAAAAAAATCAGCAATATTGAACACAGAACAATGGAAATTATTGAGTATAGAAATTAAAAGAAAAAAGATAAAGTGAACAGAGTCTAAGAGACCCATGTTACTTCCATCAAGCAAAGAAACATTAACATTATGGAAGCCTCAGAAAGAGAAGAGGGATGGAATATTTGGGGTACAGAAAATACTTGAAAAAATAATGGTTGAAAACTTCCCAACACTGGTATTTTAAATTATGTCTTTTTTATTTTAGGGGTAGGGTCTTGCTCTGTCACCCATGCTAGAGTGCAGTGTGCAATCATATTTTACTGTAACGTCAAACTCAAATGATGTTCCCAGCTCAGTCTCCCAAAGTGCTGGGACTACAAGCATGTACCACCACACCTGGCTAATTTTTTTTAATGATTTTGTTAGGGACAGAGTCTTGGGTTGTTGTCCAGGATGGTTGCAACCAGTTTTCATAACATACAAAAATATAAACATCAAATAAACTCCAAGTAAGACAAAAAAGAGAACCACATCAAGACACATTATAACCAAGCTTTCAAAAGACAAATAAACTTGAAAACAACAAGAGGGAACTTGTCTCATACAAGGATCCACAATAAGATTATCCAGATTTCTCATAAGAAGCCGAAGGCCTGAAGGCAATGGGCCAATATATTCAAAGTGCCAAAAGAAAAACAAAACAAAACAAAAACATCAAAACATCCAAGGAAAAAACTGTCCTTCAAAGGTGAGGAAGAAATTAAGATATTCGCAGGTAAACAAAGCTACAGGAGTTTGTTACCATTAGATTTGCCTTGCAAGAAACATCAAAGTGGCCATGAAGGGTGAAATGAAAGGGCAGTGAAAAAGTAACTTGAAGCTTTAGAAAGATCTCACTAAAGGTAGATACATGGGTGATTATAAAATCTTGTATTATTTGGAAAAATAGTTTGTAACTCCACTTTTTGGTTTCTGCATAATTTAAGAGACTAATATATTTTAAAAACAATTATTACTCTATAAGCTAGTATTATTGTAACTTTAGTTTGTAAATCAATATTTCACACATAATTTAAGAGACTAACTAATGTATTAAGAATAATTATTCGTTTGTGTTTTGGAGCACACAATGTATAAAGACAGAGTTTTGTGACACAAACAACTGAAAGCGGTGAGGATGGAGCTGTTAAGGGAGTAAAGATTTTACATGTTATTCAAGTTAAGATGCCATAAGTTTAAATTAGAGTCTATAATTTTAGGATATTAAATGTAACCTTCATGGTAAGTAAAAGAAAATAGCTATAGAATATAGACAAAATGAAATGAGAGAGGAATTTAAACATTTCAATACAAAATAATCAACTAAACACAAAAGAAGACAGTAATGCAGAAAACGAGGGACAAAAAAACTGCAAGACATGTAGAAAACAAATAACAAAATGACAGAAGGAAGTATTTACTAGTAATTACTTTAAATGAACTAAGCTCTCCAATCGAAAGATAGACATTTGCAGACTGGATTTAAAAAACATAATCCAGGCTGGGCGCGGTGGCTCAAGCCTGTAATCCCAGC
>NW_016839834.1:0-665 GCF_001698545.2 Rhinopithecus bieti
GGTTTTCCTCCTTGAATTTGGGTGGGGAGGATGTCCTGGGGTGCTGTGTTTGCACTTGTGTTGCGCTGAGGTCAAGTTGTGGCCCCGAGTCCCTGTCCCTCTGCCAAAGTGAGGGTTTGCCCATTTTCAGGTCAGATTTCCCTTGGGTCCGGGCCTCTAGGAGTGGGGGGCATTCGAAGGGGGCGTGAGCACGGTGGACGCGCGTGGGCCTCTTCCTCTCCCCTCAGCTCCTGGGCTGTGTGTGAAGAGCTGCCCAGCGGAATCACCCTCCTGCCTGGTGTTTCATTCACCAGAAATCGTTCTCACTGTGGACTCTTGAGTCAAATGTAATCCAGGAATGGAACGTGCTGTTGCTGGATGCCACACACAGCATCAGGAGCCTAGTTGGGGATTATATGATCTTACCCCACACCTTAAAAGTAAAGACTATAGTTGTCAGGCCTCTGAGCCCAAGCCAAGCCATCGCATCCCCTGTGACTTGCACGTATATACGCCCAGATGGCCTGAAGTAACTGAAGAATCACAAAAGTGGAAATGCCCTGCCTGGACTTAACTGATAACGTTCTACCAGAAATAAGTGAAAATGGCCAGTCCTTGCCTTAAGCGATGATTTTTTGTGTGTGTGAAATTCCTTTTCCAGGCTCATCCTGGCTCAAAAAGCTCCC
>NW_016839835.1:0-3043 GCF_001698545.2 Rhinopithecus bieti
ATTACAGGCTTGAGCCACCGCGCCCGGCCAATTCATCTGTTTTTCATATCAGTGGACATTTGGATTATTTTGGGAGTGTGTGTATGTCTATTCAGCCTTCATTTTTGCAGGATTTTTTGTAGACGATAACGTAATAGTGTAACAGCCTCGGCTACGGAGCCAACACGAACCCTGATTACAGCCACGCAGACTCACACAGACTCTCATGCCTTGTTACCAATACACAGAACCATTTTCTTAAGTTGAAATACACTAGCAGAACCTGAAGTCATGTGAACGTGTCCTCCGATCTTACACTTGGAATTCACTTTTTATTACTATGTCTGCTAATTAGGAAAGCATATCAACTATACCGAAATCTGAGAATGTATAATTTTACATTTATGACGTAAAAAAACTTATTTAATACCCCAGAACACATGGCTATGTTTTTCCCTCATGCCCCACCACTGTTTTCTTTGCTTGAAATGTGAAACGACACTTGAATATGGTTTTCCAGTGACTGTTAGACTGGCATAGTTCTTCAGAGACAGCGGATGTAAAGCACATGGAGAATTTCTGTTTGTGGGATGTGATTTCGCTGCCACCGCCTTCCCCTCTGGCCGCCTGCACCGTGGGACGTCTGGGGAGGTCCCTGTTTCATCCTCTGGAAGTTCTGAAAAGGAAGGAGAGGAGGGCGTGCGGCGTGTGGTGCATTTGTGTTGGTCCTTCCAGCTTTTATTTGGAGTCTCGGCTACCTTGGTGGTTCCTGCCTTTATGTCCCTAGCTCGTGGCTTCGTCCTTGTGTCTAACTCACAGGAAGGCAGAGGGAAAGGGAAGTTGTATTCAGCCAACAGCTTGATCTTATTCTCAAGGCTCAAATCGACTGGGTATTTGGAGACTTCTGTGCAAATGGGCGTTTTTGGTTTTTAAACGTGGTGTCTTATTTGTACTTCAAATGGGAAACTGGTTCTCCTGGAAAATATAGCTATAAAGCTAGTTTGAAAAAAAAATGGGAGTGGGTGTGAGAGAGTGGCTTAGAAATTACACCAGTAATGGCAGGGCGTGGTGGCTTACGCCTGTAATTCCAGCACTTTGAGAGTATGAGGCAGGTGGATCACCTGAGGTCAGGAGTTGGAGAACAGCCTGGCCAACATGGTGAAACCCCGACTGCACTGGGAGGCTGAGGCAGGAGAATCACTTGTACCCAGAAGGCAGAGGTTGCAGTGAGCTGAGATTATGCCACTGCACTCCACCCTGGGCGACAGCAGAAACTCCATCTCAAAAAAAAAAAAAAAAAAAAACCCGGTAATGGAAACCTGACTGTGTCATCTGTGATGGAGATGGCGGATTATTTCCTTTTTAGTGACAGGATGAATTGGATATGTTTGCAGTATTGATCTTGACAAGGGAAATGGTGAGAACCAAATGTGCCGCCCAGCTTGGGCCTCGCGGTTGGCAGAAGACCCTGGCGGGCAACAGACTGGACACTAGGAGACCGAGCGGAGAATTCTCACGCCGTGACGCTATTACAATCACTGCTTCTGGACTCCTGCTGGAGGGAACGGCCCCTTCTCCTTGCAGGCTTTGGTGCAGTGGAGACCTTAGGACCTGCCCCTCCTGGCACACCTGTGGGTGTAGCGAGTAGTGCCAGGGCTGAGGCACAGGTGCTGAGCCCGGAACGTGGGACAGGAGAGGCTGCACACACCGGTCGGCAGCCGTCTACTCCAGCAGCCGGGGGTTTCCGCAAGGGGGTGGGGCGTTGGTTTTCCTCCTTGAATTTGGGTGGGGAGGGTGTCCTGTGGTGCTGTGTCTGCATTTGTGTTGCTCTGAGGTCAAGGTGTGGCCCCGAGTCCCTGTCCCAAATTGAGAGTTTGCCCATTTTCAGGTCAGATTTCCCTTGGATCCGGGCCTCTAGGAGAAGGGGGGCAATCGAAGGGAGCGTGAGCACGGTGGATGCCCCTCGGCCTCTTCCTCTCCCCTCAGCTCCTGGGCTGTGTGTGAAGAGCTGCCCAGCGGAATCGCCCTCCTGCCTGGTGTTTCATTCACCAGAAATCATTCTTGACTCAAATGTAATCCAGGAATGGAACGTGCTGTTGCTGGATGCCACACACAGCATCGGGAGCCTAGTTGGGGATTCTATGATCTTACCCCATACCTTAAAAGTGAAGACTACAGTTATCAGGCCTCTGAGCCCAAGCCAAGCCATCGCGTCCCCTGTGACTTGCACGTATAGGCCCAGATGGCCTGAAGTAACTGAAGAATCACAAAAGTGCAAATGCCCTGTCTCGACTTAACTGATGACATTCCTCCACAAAAGAAGGGAAAATGGTCGGTCCTTGCCTTAAGTGATACTATTTTGTGAAATTTCTTTTCCTGGCTCATCCTGGCTCAAAAAGCTCCCTCACTGAGCACCTTGTGAACTCCACTCCTGCCCGCCAGAGAACAACCCCCCTTTGACTAATTTTCCTTTACCTACCCAAATCCTATAAAACGGCCCCACACTTACCTCCCTTCGCTGACTCTTTTCAGACTTAGCCCGTCTGCACCCAGGTGAAATAAACAGCCATGTTGCGCTCACAAAGCCTGCTTGGTGTTCTCTTCACACGGACGTGCATGAGAATAGTTAAGGGGATACTGAAGTCTTTGCTAGCTTCAAGAGCTTTTTCAGTTTGTGTCAGGCCATTTTAGGCAGAAGGATAAAGCTTGCTTAGAGAATCATACAGAAATGTTTGGTGTAGCGCCATTAAGTCGTGGAAAAAATATGTAACTTTCCATGGCGGCCCTCTGGAAAGAGATGCACTCTGAGTGCACCCTGGCCTGCTCGCTACAAGAATTGGCCGTGTCACCCCGCTTTCCGTGGGTCTGCAGGTGTGCGTGGTCCATCGCCCTGCACTGTGGCCATGGAAGGGAAGATGATCTGGAATGCTGGCGACAGTTATCGGTGCGTGTTGATGTGTGCTGCTTTCTACAGGGGAGAACATTTCTGTTTAATAAACATCAGCATGATTGCAAGATATTTGAGTCTCATTCAGTAGTGTTTCTGGGTTCGTTCTGTTTTAAT
>NW_016839836.1:0-1694 GCF_001698545.2 Rhinopithecus bieti
TTTTTTTTTTTTTTTTTTTTTTTTTTTTGGGTTTTTCTCCATCTCTTTTTTTCTTTTTGTCCCCTTTTTTTTTTTTTTTTTTTTTTTTTTTTTTGCGACTACCATGCTATTTTGGTTACTAGATTTGTGGTATATTTTGAAATCAGGTAGTGTGATGCCTCCAGTTTTTTTCTTTTTATTCAAGATTATTTTTTCTGAGGTATTTTGCATTTCCATGTGAATTTTAGGAATTTTTTTTTTTTTTTTGAGACGGAGTCTTGTTCTGTCGCCGAGGCTGGAGTGCACTGGCATGATCTCGGCTCACTGAAAACTCTGCCTCATGGGTTCAAGCGATTCTCCTGCCTCAGCCTCCTGAGTAGCTGGGATTACAGGCGTGTGCCACCATGCCCAGCTAATTTTTGTATATATAGTAGGGAAAGGGTTGCACCATGTTGTTCAGGCTGGTCTCAAATTCCTGACCTTGTGATTCACGTGCTTTGGCCTCCCAAAGTGCTGGGATTGCAAGCGTGAGCCACCGTGCCCGGCCGTTTTTGTTTTTTTTTTCCTATTTCTATGAAGAATATCTTTCCTAATTTAACATGGATTCCATTGATTCTGTAGATCACATAGGGTGATAAAGATATTTTAACAATAATCTAGTGCTTGGACATGGAATATCTTTACATTTACTTGTGTCTGTTTTAATATCTTTCATATATGTTTTATAGTTTTAATTGTGAGATATTTCACCTTTTTGGTCAAGTTTCTCTCTAGGTATCTTTTTTGGGGGGCATTGGGTAACTACTGCAATGAAATAGCTTTCTTGATTTCTTTCTTAAGTGTTTCACTATTGGTACGTGGGTGTGCTACTCATTTTTATATATTGATACTGTATCTTGCAACTTTATGAAATGTTTATTATTTGTAGTAGGTTTTTTTGTGGAGTCTTTAGGGTTCTCCATATATATATGACCGTGTCACCTGCAAACAGTGACTATTTGACTACCTTTTATTTCCAATTTGGAAGCCTTTTATTTCATTCTCCTAAGTCCTCTAGCTAGGACTTCAAGTACTGTGATGAATAAAAGTGGTAAAAGTAGCCACACTTGTTCCAGGTCTTAGATGAGGAGCTTTGTCATATACGGACTTCATTGTGCTGAGATGAGTTCTACTATTGAGACCCTGTCATGCATTTTTCAGTTCATCTATTGCGATTTTTCAGCTTTGAGGTTTCTGTGGCCTTTTAAAGTTACTTCTATCTCTTTGTTAAATTTCTTTGATAAATTTCTGAATTACTTCTCTGTATTTGAATTTCATTGAGTATCCTCCAAACAGCCACTTTTACTTCCCTGTCTGGAGAGTCTCACATCTTTTTTTTTGTTTAAGATGGTGTCTTATTTCATCACCTCTGCTGGAGTGCAGTGGCACAATCTTGGCTCACTGCACTCTGCCTCCCAGGTTCAAGAAATTATCCTGTCTCAGCCTCCCTAGTAGCTGGGACTACAGGCACCTGCCACCACACCCAGCTAATTTTTTTTTTTTAGTAAAGACGGGGTTTCACCTTGTTGGTCAGGCTGGTCTCGAACTCCTGACCTCAGGTAATCCACCCGCTTCGGCCTCGCAATGTTCTGGGATTACAGGTGTGAGCCACCACACTCAGCTGAGTCTCACATCTTGAGCTCTCCTGGGTTAGTCACTGGTGACTTATTTATTGT
>NW_016839837.1:0-1055 GCF_001698545.2 Rhinopithecus bieti
AATGATTGCCATTCTAACTGGCTTGAGATGGTATCTCATTGTGATTTTGATTTGCATTTCTGTAATGACCAGTGATGAGTATTTTTTCATATGTCTGTTGGCTGCATAAATGTCTTCTTTTGAAAAGTGTTCATATCCTTTGCCCACTTTTTGATGTTTTTTTTTTTTTCTTGTAAATTTAAGTTCTTTGTAGATTCTGGATATTAGCCCTTTGTCAGATAAATAGGTTGTAAAAATTTTCTCCCATTCTGTAGGTTGCTTTTTCACTCCACTGATTTTTTTTTTTTTTTTCTGTGCAGAAGCTCTTTAGTTAGATCCCATTGGTCTATTTTGGCTTTTGTTGTCATTGCTTTTGGTGTTTTAGTTATGAAGTCTTTACCGATGCCTATGTCTTGAATGGTATTACCTAGGTTCTCTTCTAGGGTTTTTATGGTTTTAGGTATAAGATTTAAGTTTTTAATCTTTCTTCAGTTAATTTTTGTATGAGGTGTGAGGGAAGGATCCAGTTTCAGCTTTCTACATATGGCTGGCCAGTTTCCCAGCACCATTTATTAAATAGGGAATTCTTTCCCAGTTGCTTGTTTTTGTCAGGTTTGTCAAAGATCAGATGGTTGTAGATGTGTGATGTTATTTCTGAGGCCTCTGTTCTGTTCCGCTGGTCTATATGTCTGTTTTGGTACCAGTACCATGCTGTTTTTGTTACTTTAACCTTGTAGTATAGTTTGAAGTCAGGTAGCATGATGCCTGCAGCTTTGTTCTTTTGCTTAGGATTGTCTTGGCTATGTGGGCTCTTTTTTGGTTCCATATGAAATTTAAAGTAGTTTTTTCTAATTCTGTGAAGAAAGTCAATGGTAGCTTGATGGGGATAGCATTGAATGTATAAATTACTTTGGGCAGTATGGCCATTTTCTATTGTTTGCAGTAGTTTCAGAAGGTATGGTATCAGCTCCTCTTCATACCTCTGGTAGAATTCGCCTGTGAATTCATCTGGTCCTGGACTGTTTTTGGTTGGTAGGTTATTACTGCCTCAATTTCAGAAACTGTTATTTGCCTAT
>NW_016839838.1:0-1091 GCF_001698545.2 Rhinopithecus bieti
GTTGTTTTCCAAATGCAGACTTACTCAGAAATTGCTACTTTCTGTTTTCTCTGTAAACTTTAGAGTCAGCAAAGAATTAATACTTTAGAATGAAGAATGATTGCCTTCATTTGTACCAGAAGTATTTGTGTTGTGACAAGAGTGCTGGGTTATCAGCCCAGGCTTCTAATGAGTGTCACCTGGCCATTTTGCAGAACTCTCTTTACTTGTGCCCTGTCCATGGATTCTGTTTATTGTTCTGGTGGAAGTATCCATGTTGTTTTAATTAAGTGGTTCATGTGACTCTAAGGTGAGGTCAGAATCAAGTATGAGGAATTCAGAATACATTCATGAGAGTTAAGTTCTATCTTTGCATTAAAGGATGGTTCAAGAACCTGTTCTGTTGGGATTTGGTAGGGACAGGACAGCATGGCCCACATTTCCATTACTGTAGCAGAAATTGCTGGTGCCTGTGTCAGGGGACGGCTCCTGAGGACAAAATAAAGAAAAGCATATTTTTATCTCTGTGGAGCTACTCATTGTTTCTCAATCTCTTCTGCTATAAAGGACAGAAGTGGGTGGAGTTTCTGTGTCTTGGTTCTTCTGCCTGTGGATGTGGTGACAGCAGGTAGACCTGTGGTGCTGACACTTTTAAAGGCATGTTCTCAAGATGCAGGTATAATTTGTCCAGAGAATTTCATCTGAGAAAGAATCCTAGAGAAGGAGGAGAAAGAGAAAAAATGGCCTTTTTTTTTTTTTTTTCAGCTAAATATGTCTCAGATCAAGATCTGTGTCCACTCTGCTTCCTCCAGGAAACATGTTTGGTACTTGCAAACCTGTACTTCTCTACTTGTGTTTTTCTTCCCTAATGAGTTTGTCTTAACTACTTTAAAAAATTCTTACAATAATCAAAGTCTCTGAAAAATATATTTTTTCTATATATCAGAGCTTTCTCTACATTATGGCTTCTTATATGCCATGCAGAAATCTCACTATGAGTTTATGATCTGCAATATTAAAAATGTCCTTTTGTGGCTGTTGGACATGGGAAGGTGTAGATACTCAAAATTCCTATTGGGGAAACCTGGGGTTTTTAGTGAAGACAGAGAACA
>NW_016839839.1:0-3368 GCF_001698545.2 Rhinopithecus bieti
ATTCATCATTTATATCAGGTATAACTCCCAACGCAATCCCTCCCCGTCCCCCCCTCCCCATGATAGGCTCCGATGTGTGATGTTCCCCTTCCCGAGTCCAAGTGATCTCATTGTTCAGTTCCCACCTATGAGTGAGAACATGCTGTGTTTGGTTTTCTCTTCTTGTGATAGTTTGCTAAGAATGATGGTTTCCAGCTGCATCCATGTCCCTACAAAGGACGCAAACTCATCCTTTTTTATGGCTGCATAATATTCCATGGTGTATATGTGCCACATTTTCTTAATCCAGTCTGTCACAGATGGACATTAGGGTTGATTCCAAGTCTTTGCTATTGTGAATAGTGCCGCAATAAACATACGCGTGCATGTGTCTTTAGAGCAGCATGATTTATAATCCTTTGGGTATATACCCAGTAGTGGGATGGCTGGGTCATATGGTACATCTAGTTCTAGATAACTCCAAATCCTTACTGTTTTCCATAATGGTTGAACTAGTTTACAATCCCACCAACAGTGAAAATATCTTTTTCTTCCCCCTTGCATGTATTCTTGTATAATCCACTAAATCTAAGTTGTTAGTCTTTCTCCAAAAACCAGTAGAAATGATTATATAATTACTCAGATACAATAGTCAAGAGATATAAAGAGTGTAGGATCAGTCAGTGCCATTGCCATAAGACGTAAACAAGCTGGTTTCGAGAGACTTAATTCAACTTTATCCTATATGCTTAGTGTACTCAAAACATAAGCAGATATTTATTCTGTTAAAATCAGATTCCTTGCAAGTGAGAAAAATAGAGTAGTAATAACAACATCAACAATAATATTAAATATCATTTTGCAGTTCTTTATGCTCAGTCAACATAAGCATCTGGCTAATCTTCCAACAACCCTGTACACCATTATTATCTTCTTTTTCAATAAGAAATGTATTTTATTTTTAAATAAAATAAGAAAACTGAGGTTTAGATAAATTGATAGCTTGAATTCATGTACTACATGACAAAACCAGTATTCAAATTCACACCCTATGTCTTCATTTTTCTAGCTTGTGTTACTCCATCATTTTCTTCTGTACTCCTAGCTTAGTAAAGATTGCTTTGGTGTCTTACAGTGATAGATACCTTGGTGTCTCTAGAATTCAGAATCATTTCTTTTATAAATTTATATGAGACAACTTCTATGTTAGATATGGACAAAAATATAAACAGTTTTTCAATGTTTAATAAATTCTGTATTTATTGAGAACTTGTTGAATTTACATACATTGTACTTTGGATTTGGAGTTATATAAAATTGCAGGGAGCATGAAGATGTTCAAGCTCAAGATTCAAACTTAAGAGATATGTATTGATAAATGATTATTAAATATAAGCAGACAGATAACATCTTCAACTGAGGTAACGTAGCAGAAGACCAAATAGGTCAAACACCCTGAGGAGCCACAAATAATGGACAAGGGAAGAAGAGGAGCCAAGGATAGGAAGTAGCTAATAAATCAGCCAACTAAACTTCATTGGGATTTCTGTGTGTAAGTAGCTGACCATGACAGTAAGAAGAACACAAAGTAATAAAAATCATAGTCAGCAGTGATTCATTTTCTAGTAGAAATTATCATCTATAGTAGAAAATGCTATCAAAAACATTAAGTGAAAATAAGCTTTTAATAAGTATTTATAAAATATGAGTGAAGATCAATAAATAAATCTAGTATAGTTGTCCCAAACATGCACAAGAATTTGAATAAACTAGGGTACTTAAATAGTTTCCTAAGTTCCAATCCAGATTTATAGAATCCGAATAGCTACTGAAAGATTTTTCTGTCTTTCCTTCTCTTCTTTTTCTCTTTTTCTTTCTTTCTCTCTTTTCCTTTTTCCTTTTCCTTCCTTTCCTCCCTCTCCCCTCTCCTCGCTTCCCCTCCCCTCCCCTCCCCTCTCCTCTCCTCTCCTTTCTCCTTCTTTCTACTTTCCCATATAATTCTGATGATGAGACATGTTTGGGAAATGCCAGTTTAGTGACATATACAGATACACATTTTGAACAGGAATGGAATTTAAAATATTTTTAATGTTATCTAAAGTATTCATGTAGCTTATTGGAAGAAATGGGATTTCACAGTTCTGAAAATTAACTGTTAGGGAAATAGATGAGTGAGCTTAAGTTTTACAAATATAAGTATGCAATTAAGTTTCGAGTTTCCAATGCATTATTGATGATATGCTATCTAGTGCTTACCTAAAAGAAGAAACACAGATGACAGACTGACAGACTGGTAAGTCCTAATGATTATGCATCCAAATGTAGAAGATGAGTTCATTGTGTGCTAGTGCTCCGTGTTCTGGTACCTGAGGGAGTCCACCATCTTTTAAGTTGATGTTTCCAAAATACTTCGCCTTTATCTGAAAGCATTTGGGGAACACAGTTGTTGTTTTTGTTTAAAATAATTTTACCAGTGGTTCAATTTGAGACATTCTAATACCTTTTCTGATAAAATTCTATATCTATGTCAGAAAATGTCAGTGTGAGACCTATGCAGAACTCCAGAAACTTTGACTAATTTTGTGCAGAAAACTTGACTTGCTGTATGGTTGTCAAATAGCGTCTTTATAAAGTATTAGATGAAGCAAAAGACAAACAAATTTCTTTATATATTTTTGCTTTTAAAACTTATATAAATACTGAAAAGAATGTGTAAATGTTCGTGATACAATTCAGAGAACTGTATCTCAAGGAGATTACTTATTAATTTCAGAAATATATTTATGTGTAAATCATGGTAGAAAGTATCAAGTAAAATCCTGTTGAAATGAAAAAAAAACAAAGTAAAAGTAGAAGATTTATCAGCGCTAATACAAGTAAAATAGATGGAGTAACTTTGGGAAGAACATTCATGAATTGTGGAATGTTTAAGATAAAAATGTTATTTAGCAAGAATCTGGTCCTTTTTTAAAAATCATAAATATGAGCATTAACAAGGACTATCCTATAAGTCCCTAGTAGTTAATTGGCTGTGCTTCAGGAATCCATTCATTATTTTTTGGGGAAACCCACATCCAATAACGTTGACAGTATAAAAGAATGGGGGACTTAGTAGGTAGAACACGTATTTAGTAGATAGAGGCAAAATGAGAATATTATCCCATTCTATTCCAATCTTCAAAATATCACCCTCCACAAAAATTTCTGAACTAAACACTTTTAAATTGGATTAAATAGGTTACTCTACAGGGTTTTCCTTTTAATTCTAACAATAGCTATGGATCATAAAATAAAGGCTACTGGTTGTTGTTTCCCCAAACACTGGAAGTCTGGAAGAAGAAAATGGCCAAGTGGAAAGCTGATTCTTTCTGTCCAGATTTGGAACATGA
>NW_016839840.1:0-661 GCF_001698545.2 Rhinopithecus bieti
CAAGGCAGGCCAACATTCAAATTTAGGAAATACAGACCACGCCACAAAGATAATCCTCAAGAAGAGCAACTCCAAGACACATAATCATCAGATTCAAGAAGTTGAAATGAAGGAAAAAATGTTAAGGTCAGACAGAGAGAAACGATGAGTTACCCACAAAGGGAAGCCCATCAGACTAACAGTGGATCTCTTGGCAGAAACTCTACAAGCCAGAAGAGAGTGGCGGCCAATATTCAATATTCTAAAAGAAAAGAATTTTCAACCCAGAATTTCATATCCAGCCAAAGTAAGTTTCATAAGTGAAGGAGAAATAAAATCGTTTACAGACAAGCAAATGCTGAGAGATTTTGTCACCACCATACCTGCCCTACAAGAGCTCCTGAAGGAAGCACTAAACATGGAAAGGAACAACCAGTATCAGACACTGAAAAACATGCCAAAATGTAAAGACCATCGATGCTAGGAAGAAACTGCATCAACTAATGAGCAAAATAACCAGCTAACATAATAATGACAGGATCAAATTCACGCATAAAATTATTAACTGTAAATGTAAATGGACTAAATGCTCCAATTAAAAGACACAGACTGGCAAATTTTATAGAGTCAAAACCCATCAGTGTGCTGTAGTTAGGAGACCCATCTCATATGCAGAGACACA
>NW_016839841.1:0-3041 GCF_001698545.2 Rhinopithecus bieti
AGTTTCTCAGAAGGCTTCTTTTAGTTTTATAAGAGAATATTTTCTTTGTCATCATAAGTTTCAATGCACTCCAAAATATCTGATCCGATCACAGATCCAAGAAAACAGTGTTCGCAAACTGCTCAATGAAAACAACATTGTACCTCTCTGAGATGAATTCAGATATTAGAAAGCAGTTTCTCAGAAAGCTTCTTTCTAGTTTTTACCTGTGGATATTTCCTTTGTCACCACAGGCTTCAATGCAATTCAAAATATTCCTTCTCAAGTTACCCCAAAACAGTACTCCCAAACTGCTTCATGAAAATTGTGGTGTTACTCTGTTAGATGAATTCTCACATCACAAAACTGTTTCTCAGAAGGCTTCTTTCTAGTTTTTATCTGAGGATATTTCCTAATTCACCATATTCCTCAACGTGCTCCTGAATATCCCTTTACAGATACCAAGAAAATATTTTTAGCAACCTGCTCCAAGAAAAGAACAGTGCTACTCTGTGAGATGAATGCTCACATCACAAAGCAGTTTCTCAGAAAGGTTCTATCTAGTTTTTATCTGAGAATATTCCCTTTGTCACGATAGGCTTCAGTGCGATCCAAAATAGCCCTTCTCAGATTATCCAAAAACAGTGCTACCAAGATGCTCCATGAAAAGAATCATGTAAATCTGTGAGATGAATTCACAAATCAGAAAGCAGATTCTTTCTAGTTTTTGTCTGAGGGTATTTCCTTTTTCTCCATAAGTTTCAACGTGTCCCAAAATATCCCATTGCAGATTCCAAGAAAGCAGTGTTAGCAAACTTCTCAATGAAAAGAACATTGTAACTCTGTAAGATGAATTCACACATCACAAACAGCTTCTCAGAAAGCTTCTTTGTAGAGGACTACATGCTCGCAAACGAGACATTCCCGATAAGTCCTGCTCTTGCAAATGAAGCAGAGCGTTCCTTCCTTGCAAACAGGGAGGACAAAGGACCCTGGGGGCTTGTTTATGTGTAAACATCTTGAAAATCCAGAAAGTCAGGGAAAGGTCAGAAAAACAACAATGTGTCTTGTGACTTGGCAACATTCCACAAACGACTGTATAAAATAAAGCAGAGCGTGCCATTCAAGGCGGCCGCCATGTTTGTCTTGTCTTGTTCATTCCTTTGTTTAGGAAACACACGGATCCCAACATCGGGTGCAGCGAGCAGGGTCTGTGGCTCCACAAAAGCAAGGAACTGGAGGGGGAATATCCTGGGCAGGTAAATAAATGAAGGGGGACCCACAGGAAAATTATGGTGAATTCCATCTCTCTGGCCTCTGAATATTTGCGGTTACTCCAGGGACTGTTGATGTCTATAGGAGTAGAAGTTAGTTAAGGAACATAAGACTTTGAAGCGATTGTTTGCCCATGTTGAACAACATTGTTATTGGTTTCAATATCAAACCAAAGTGCAATTAAATCAAAAGGAATGGTTACAAGTTGTTAAAGTCCTGTGTCAAGCTCATCAGTGAGGGCAAATGATGCCTCTGACTTTGTGGACTTTGTGTAGTCCATTACTCAGACATTAGAGTTACTTGAAACTGACTCAGAACGTGATGATACTGCCACAGGAGGTGAGGCATCTGAAGCTTTAGAGAGGAATGATCCTAGAGAGCAACATATTTATGCCCCAGTTGCTGAGGACAAGGAATTGGAAGAAGAGCTAATGCCTCCTTCATCTGAAGGAAATTCTGATTTGCAGCATATTTTAGAGATGTTACAACAGTTGTTAAATTGCAAGGTGCTGCTGCTCCTGTTTCTCCTATCTCTCTGCCACAAGCCTTCCCTGTTACCTTGAAACAGATTTCCCTTTGCCTCCACCTCCAACCTCTTTGCCTATGTCAGGTCAGATTTTCTCTGTGCCTTTTCGTCCTGTAGGAGAAAAGAAGGAATCAAAGGAAAAGGATGATTTCGAGGAATTAAATTTATTCCCAATAACACAGACTGCTTTTGGCCCCAATGCTCAGTTCCCAAACGGTGGCCAGAATGTGACTTTTACAGCCTTACAATTTAAATTTTTGAAAGAAATGAAAGCTGCATTTTCTAATTATGGACCTCAGTCACCGTTTGCTCTTGGCCTTCTCGATTACTTCTCTTCAGAACATATGATGATTCCTATTGACTGGGAAACGTTGGGACAGGCTGTCCTTGATTGTTCACAATGGCTTCAGTTAAAAAGTTGGTGGTGGGAGGAAGCAAGAGTACAAGCTAGAAAAAGGGCTACCCAAATATAATAAAGGACAACCTATTCAAAGATATCAATGGAAAGTTCTTCCTCAAGGTATGCTTAATAGTCCTACCTTATGTCAAGAGTTTGTTCATAGAGCCTTAAATCCTGTTAGATGTCAATTCCCTACTGTGTTAATATACCATTATGTGGGTGATATTCTTTTAGCAACTCCTGATGAAGTCCTTCAAGCTCAAGTTTTTCAGGTCTTATAACAACAATTAACTCAATATAATTTACATATTTCTTCTGAGAAAATACAGACTGAATTTCCTATTCAATATTTGGGATACCTTTTAGCAAAAAAGCATATTCGGCCAAAAAAGTTTAAATTCAAAGAGATCAACTTTTAACCCTTAATGATTTTCAAAAACTGTTAGGAGACATAAATTGGCTTTGCCCCATCTTAGGCATCCCTACTTACAAATTGTGACATCTATTCTCTACCTTAGAAAGAGATTCAGATTTAAATAGTTCTCATGAATTATCCCCTGTAGCAGAAAAAAAGTTGTCATTTGTAGAAAATAGTATTAGTAAAGCTCACCTTGATTATATTGCACCCAATCTTCCACTTTCATTGTGTCTTTTTCATACTCCCCATTCGCCAATGGCCATTTTACACCAAGATAATAATATTCTAGAGTGGTTGTTTTTGGCTAATAAAGCCATTTAAAAAATTCACCTCTATTGAAAATTCATGAAGGTTGGCAAGAGGCTTGCGCTGAGTATCCTGGTTTTTTTTCTCAGCATTATCCTAGTAATAAATTATTTGCTTTTCTGCAACAATGTTCTTTA
>NW_016839842.1:0-3879 GCF_001698545.2 Rhinopithecus bieti
GGCAAAACTTTCTTGAACAATATTCCACAAGCACAAGTAACTAAAGCAAAAATGGACAAATAAGATCACATGAAGTTAGAAAGCTTCTGCACAGCAAAGGATACAATCAACAAAGTGAAGAAACGACCCACAGAGTGGGAGAAAATCTTTGCAAACTACCTTTCTGGCAAAGGTTTAATAACCAAAATGTATATGGAGCTCAAACAACAATATAGGGAAAATCTTATAATTCAATAAAAAAATGGTCAAAACATTTAAATAGTCATTTCTCAAAAGAAGACATACAAATAGCAAACAGGAGTATGAAAAGGTGCTCAACATCATTGATCATTAGAGAAATATAAATCAAAACTACAATGGAATAACCTCCACTCCAGCTAAAAATAGCTTTTATCCAAAAGACAGACAATAACAAATGTTGGCAAGGACACAGAGAAAAGGGAACACTTGTACACTTTGGGTGGGGGTGTAAATTAGTACAACCATTATGAAGAACAGTTTGGAGGTTCCTCTAAATCTAAAAATAGAGCTACCATAAGATCCAGCAATCCTACTGCTGGTTATATACCCAAAAGAAAGGAAATCAGTATATCAAAGAGATATCTGAACCTCTATGTTTGTTCCAGCACTGCTTATGATAGCTAAGATTTGGAAGGGACCTAAGCCCCCATCAACACATAAACGGATAAAGAAAATGTGGTAAATATAAACAATGGAATATTATTCAGACACGAAAAGAATGATATTCGTCATTTGCAACAATATGGATGGAACTGGAGATCATTCTGTTATAAGCCAGGCACAGAAAGACAAACATTACATGTTCTCACTTATTTGTGGGATCTAAAAATAAAAACAATGAAACTCATAGACACAGAGAGTAGAATGATAGTTTCCAGAGGCTGGGGAGGATAATGGAGTGCAGGTGGGGAGCTGGGGATGGTTAATGGTACAAAAAAATGGTTAGAAAGAGGAAATAAGACCTACTATTTGATAGCACAACAGGGTGACCATAGTTAAAAATAGCTTAATTGTACATGTAGAAATAACTAAAAGAGTGTAATTGGATTGTTTGTAACTGAAAGGATAAATGCTTGAGAGGATGGATACCTAATTCTCCATAATGTGCTTCTTTCACAGTGCATGCTTGTACGAAAACGTTTCATATACCTCATAAATATACACACCTACTATGTACCCACAAAAATAAAAAAAAACAAAACAGAAGAAAACAAACAAAAACCCCAACAAACAAACCAAAAAGACAAATCAAAAGACTTAGTCATGCAATGTGGAAAAAAAAAGGTAGGGCCTCAAAAGTCAGTTTGTAGCTCTTCTCTCTCATAAATACCTAACAGTTCACCTGGAGGACTACTGGACAGTACCAGCTTTCTTCATACTCACTCTCTGGGAGTGGATGCTCTTCTCCAGGAGGCTCAGATACTTGCAAGTCAAGCCTTAATGGGCTTGGCAATGAGGGAGAAGTTGTTGACACACTTCCTGAATCCCAAGAAAGTCCTGAATTCTTAATATTGGTAAGGCATCCACAGATCTCCATGATCAATATTTTCATAGCTCCATGTTGTTCCACTTGATAAACGAAATAACTCATGAATTTTATTTAAGTCCAGGAAAACAAGAATTTGTTGAAAACTGACTTAGGGCCAGCCATACTTAGGCTACTGAGTCTTTGATGAGCCTCTATTAATGTAATTTCAATTTATGGCTGCACATTATTGAGGTATGATTGACATGTAAAAACTGTACATATTTAATGTATACAACTAAATGAGTCTGAAGATAAGTATATATCCATGAAACCATCAAGACCATCAAGGCCATAGACAAATCCATCACCTCCCAGTTTCCTTCTGTATTTTTCATTATAATAATTCTTTCTTGTGAGATCACGTAATATAAGAACTATTCTCTTACCAAATTTTAACTATACAATAAAGTACTGATAAGTATAAGCACTATGCTGTATGGTAGATCTCCAGGACTTATTTGCCTTGCATAATTGAAACTTTGTATCCTTTGATGATCATCTCCTTATTTACCCGCACCAACCCCTAACAACTACCATGTTTTTGTGTGTATGAGTTTGCCTGTTTTAGATTCTTCATATAAGTGTGATCATATAGTGTTTGTTTTTCTTTGCCTGGCTCATTTAACATGGCATCATATCCTCCAGCTCCATCCATGTTGTCATAAATGGCAGAATTTACTTCTTTTTAAAGGGTGAATAATATTTCACTGTATATGTATGTCGCATTTTCTTCATTCAAGTGCCAACGGACATTTAGGTTGTTTTCTTGTCTTGGCTATTGTGAATAAATAATGTTGCAATGGACATTGAAATACAAATAGTCTTTGAGATCCTGATTTCAATTTCTTTGGATAAATACCTAGAAGTGGGATTGCTAAATCGTATGGTAGTTTTATTTTTAATTTTTTGAGAAAACATCACACTGTTTCCCATAATGGATGTAACAATTTACACTCTCATCAAAACTGTACAGTAATTCTTCCTTCTCCACAATGCTAACCAGCATATGTCATCTTTTAGTTTTTAAAAAATAATGGCCATCCTGACAGATGTGATGTAATAATGTTATTGTGATTTTGATTTGCATTTCTCTAATGATTAATAATGCTGAGTGCCTTTCATATACCTTTTGACTATTTGTATGTTTTCTTTGGAAAAAATGTCTATTCAGGTCCTTTCTACCTTTTTAAAGTGGGTTATTATTAATTTTTTTCCTGCTGAGTTGTAGTCATTCCTTATATATTTGATTATTAACACATGTATCAGATATATGGTTGTCAAAATTTTTCCCATTCCATAAGATGGCTTTTCATTTTTTTTTTTTTTTGTTTCCTTTGCTGCTCAGAAGTGCTTTAGTTTGATGTAGTTCACTTGCTTTTTTCACTTGTATTCTTGGTTTTACATCCATAAAATCATTGCCAAGAACAATGTGAATGATATTTTCCCTATTGATTTCTTCTAGGATTTTCATGGATTCTGGTCTCATATTTAAGTCTTTATTAAATGCAAGCTAATTTTTGTATGTCATCTAAGACAAAGGCCCAATTTCACTTTTCTGCATGTGAATGTCCAATTTACCAAACACCATTTAATATTATTTTAATTTAAAATATTTACGATCTATGTGCGGAGCAAGATGGCCGAATAGGAACAGCTCCAGTCTCCAACTCCCAGCGCGAGAGACACAGAAGACCGGTGATTTCTGCATTTTCAACTGAGGTACTGGGGTCATCTCACTGGGGAGTGCCGGATAATTGGTGCTGGTCAGCTGCTGCAGCCCGACCAGCGAGAGCTGAAGCAGGGCGAGGCATTGCCTCACCTGTGAAGTGCAAGGGGAAGGGAATCACTTTTCCTAGCCAGGGGAACTGAGACATACAACACCTGGAAAATTGGGTAATTCCCACCCCAATACTGCGCTTTAAGCAAACGGGCACACCAGGAAGTAATACCCACACTGGCCAGGAGGGACCCACGCCACAGAGCCTTCATCATTGCTAGCACAGCAGTCTGCGCTCTAAACGAAATGGCAGCAGCGAGGCTGGGGGAGAGGCGTCCGCCATTGCTGAGGGTTAAGTAGGTAAACAAAGCTGCTGGGAAGCTCGAACTGGGTACAGCTCACAGCAGCTCAAGGAAACCTGCCTGTCTCTGTAGACTCCACCTCTGGGGACAGGACACAGCTAAACAACAAAAGGGGAAGCAGTAGAGGCCTGTGCAGACGCGAACGACACTGTCTGACAGCTTTGAAGAGAACAGTGGATCACCCAACACGGAGGTTGAGATCTGAGAATGGACAGACTGCCTGCTCAAGTGAGTCCCTGACCCCTGAGTAG
>NW_016839843.1:0-528 GCF_001698545.2 Rhinopithecus bieti
GGTCCCAGGCCTATATTCAGATTCCCTCCCAGCAAGGTGATGCTTGCACAAATAGGCAGGCAAACCACCGACCAGGCCTGCAGTCCTCTGGGAGAGTACAGTGTGCCACCCACCCTCTGAGAGGCTGACGGTGCCAGGCCACAGCCATGGGTGCCTGTCCCGTCTCTACAGAGAGTGGTTCTGGGCCCTCTCCCTCCACACATTACCTTTGTGCTGTTCTTGTATGTCTCCCATTGTCCCAGCATTTCCATCCACTTGCTCTTTCGTGTTATCTCCCGCCGCATTTGCTGTCAAATGAGGAATGTTGGCGTTAGGGGAGCTGCCAGGCTTCCCAGAGCCGCCCGTGGATGCTGGGTCTTGGGCTCTGGAGCCCTGGTAGACCAGCTGGAGGGAGCCAGGAAAGGGCAGACCCAAAGGGTTGAGAGCCTTTGAGCAAATGAGCCCCAGTGGGCTGGCTTTGGGACCCCGGGACATGCCATTCTCAGGCCACAGACACACCAGTCTTAGGTCAGGTCTCAGCCTCTATGT
>NW_016839844.1:0-4875 GCF_001698545.2 Rhinopithecus bieti
TTTGTGCAATTTTCATTGAGGTAATTGTATTAGGCCATTCTTGCATTGTTTTGAAGAACTACCTGAGACTGGGTAATTTATAAAGAAAAGAGGTTTAATTGGCTCACAATTCTTCAGGCTGAACAGGAATCATGGTACTAGACATCTGCTCCACTTCTGATGAAGACTCAGAAAGCTTACAATCATGGCAGAAGGTGAGGGGAGAGCAGGCACGTCACATGGTGAAAGCAGCAGCGAGAGACAGAAAGAGTAAGAGGGAGAGGTGCCACACACTTTTCAATGACCAAATCTCTTGAGATTCACTCGCTATCTCAAAGACAGCACCAAACCATAAGAGATATGCCCCCATGATCCTAACACCTCCCACCTCCAGCATTGGGAATTATAATTCAACATGAGCATTGGGCAGGGAAAAATATCCAAACTATATCACCATTTAAGTAATCAACAAAGACTGGAATCACCTCATAAGGGGGATTGTATGCAGTAGGCTACAGTGAATAAACAGCTTAATCTGAAGGAAGATTATATTACTTACATGCAATTTTTAAAAAGTAATATTTCACAAAGTTAGCCATTCTCATTGGGTTAGATTGGCCCACATTGGAGAAAGAGCCTTCACTTCATGCTATAAGATGTGAGGAGGCTCAAGAGTCTTCAAACCTCATGCCCTCCTCCCATCTTCCTACTACAGTACCTGAAGCATCCCCCATAGTTCATTCTTATTCAATAAATATCTACTGAGTACATTAATAATAATAGCTAAAACCTATGGAACAATTACTATGGGCCAGGTGATTTACATGAATTCTCTTCATTCTCACAACAAAGATAGGAGGCATGGATGAAGCCTCATCTTTGCTTCTACAAGTGGTGAAACTGACTCAGGCTGGCAAAGAAACTTGTCCAAAGTCAGATTGGAAGTATGTGGCAGAGCTGGGTGTTGAGCCTGTTTATATCTGAATCTCTAACTTTAGACCATAATAGTGAAAAGCATAGCACTGCAGTGAACTATGCCACAGGGGCAGAGGGCAAATGGTGAAGAGGGAAGATTGTCTGTGTGACAGTGGGAGTAAGGAACAAGGGGCAGCATGGTTGGCTGGAGTCATAGATTTGAGAACCAACCACAGAGTGATACCAGGTCATCTAAGTCATGGGAAAAGAAAACATCTGTGAGGGAAAGGAGAGACAAGATGTGGACAGTCTTGAAGACACCCACATGTAGGTGGCAGGAATGGAGGAGTGCATTAGGGAAATGGTGTCAGAGGAGGTACATATTGGAGTCCTAAATGCAAAGAGAATTCCAAGCAGTCATCAAATGCTTCTGAGAGGTGAGATGTGAAGGAGAACTGCCAAGAGGAAGTGGCATTCACTACCGAGATGTTCCCTTATGTCATTGGAAAGCAGGCCAGTAGGATGAGGGCATCAGCTCCAGACTCAGAGGGCAAAGGAGGCAGGGAGAGGTGAGCAAGTAGAAGGAGCAAGGATGGGGTGCGTGTCCTGTCATTTGTTGTGGAAGGTAAGCAGAGAGGAAAGATGATGCAATTTAAGGATTTTGGGGGTTGAGAAGCTCTGAGAGGTGAAGGATCTACCGTCATGTGAGAGAGGGATGAGATGCAAGGAGGAGATGCAGCAGGAGCCAGAGCTCGCAGGATGGGGAGGGATTGGAGACACAATGAGCAGAGGAGGAAGCAACAGTTATTCCAGTTGGGGGTTGGGTGCATCTGTGGAAAGATGTGCTCAACAGACCTGTTCCTCTCTCAGAGAACATTCCTTCCCCTTCCTGTTCTTCACTCTCTTCTGTCTCCTGGTTTCTGCATAAGACAGGCAGGTTCAGAACTGTCACTGCAATCTGGGGTAAAGAGGACTCTAAGCAGCTGGGGCAGCCTGAGGGCACTGTCCACCTATGAGTGGCATCAGAGGGTTGCGGCCAAGACAGTTGTTGTTCCTGGTTCCCATTTGGGCCCTGTTTCAGATCAGCAGGTGCGATTTCAACAAGGGGCTCTGCTTTTAGTCTTTTACTAACACCAAAAAATCACATTATCCCACTGTTCATTAGATTACTTTCTCTAATATTATAATCACAATTGTATACCCACATATACGTCACCATTCACTTAGGGTAATCAGTTTTAATGACACTCATTTCAGTTTCTTTTATAAATCACATGCTTTTATGAGATAATGGAGGAGAAACATCTAATTTTGATCTAAGACAAATGAAAAGTGAATGCACGTGTTCTTTAATGTATTTTTCTTGGCTCATCTTGTCCATTACTTAAAGAGGAAAGAATATTTCCTGGTTTCTTTTTTAGAACTAAATGAAGCAAAAGTACAGTGGATTTTGAATACCAAAGCATTAGCTGTAATGTACTGCAAACAAATAATAAACACAACTCACCCTTAGTGGGTTTCGCACAAATCTCAATTGACTAGAAACCAGTGATTGTGAACTACATGGGTCATATCCTCCTAATGTATTAAGAAGGAATACTACACCCTCTTTATGTAAGCAGAATCAAACTCTGAGCCTGCTGTGTTGTCTGCAGAAAATAGAATAAAATGTCTTTCATCTAGCAAACATACACTGAATTCCTATTATGCACCAGGTAATGTACAGAGATAGATAAAACACATTCCCTGATCTTCAGCAGATGCATGTTCTAGTTGAGGAAGCAGGCATGTTCACAGATTCACCCACTAGGTTGCTCTAAGTCCAGGATAAAGGCAATTACAAGGTGAAATGGGAAAGTCAAGGAGGAAGTATTATCTGTGGAGTGTGTCTGTGTGTGTAGAGTGGTGGGGTTGGTCAGAGAGTCTCGCAGAATCTGTGGTGATAGTGTTTGAGCTAAGTCTGTCCCGATGAATCCCCAGGGAGAGAAGAGGAAGAAGGATATCTTGCCAGTCTTTCTGCATTTATAGAATGCTCTCCTCTTTGCCCTAGGGCTTACTTTTCTCCAAAACCAAACACAAACTCAGTATGGCATAAGAAGCTCTATAAAACGTGGTCCCAGACTCCCTTTAGGACCCTTTTTGGTCACCTACTCTATGTCACACTCTACTTCTCTATTTCTAGAATGCACTCTTTGATGGTTCCTTTCTTTTGCATGGACGATTCCCATCACCAACAATACTCATCTGCCTGTTTTCAGCTTGGCAAGATGACCTTTGTTGATGTAGTACCCAGAGCACCTTAGCAACAACCCTGGCTGTCACCATGTTCTCTCTGGTGGAGACAGGTTGATCAGCTTAATGAGCATGAAACACTCCCTGTCTTCAGACTGAGTTGACGGGATGCGGTCCTGCTGCCTGGGTCTTTACTGTGGAAAGACGGCTCCTAAACATGTACTCACTTTCATTTGCAGACATTTTGGAGCTTTTTGGTATTAGCCTTCCAAACCAACTACTGTGGGAGAAACTGAGGTAGAATTATACTTTCCTCTGGTCTTATCACAGATAGGCACATTATAATTTTCTGTTAAGACTGCCCCACAATTAAGCCTTATATTTTGCTCCTCTATTTATCAAAATTGCCTTCTGTTAAGTGAAGATTTGGCCCTCATTACAAAAAGAAAACTGATACCTTTCAATATTGCCCATTAAACCTCTCCTGAATGAATGCAAACGTTTGGACTAAGGCTTATTGTCTCGTTCATTTCAGCTTTAATTCTAGGTGACCCCTTATGTCCTCTTCAGCATTTGCCAGAACAGAATTAAAGCACAATAAGTTAAATACCATGGAATTCATACAAAATGCATAGAAGAAGAAGACTGAAATGAAGCCTTTTGAAGGAATGTTATTCCCCACTGTAATAGCTTTTACTTCTGTTAAGAATTAGTACATGATGGCTCCCACAATTGAATGAATTACATAAATGCTAATGTCAACATCAAACATAATTTAGAAGAGATACGGAGAAGCGTTTTCTGTTTTAAATGCCAAAACCATTTCTCATCCATCGGGTAATAATTTTCAATTTTCTTTTCAAAATATAGTACATGTCAGTGCTACTGAAGTCATCATTGATTTCGCAGCTATGAAACCATGGAAAGCCAAAGAACCTTCATTATAAGATGGAATTTGAAAACAAGAATAAGACACCACTTCCCCAACAACCACAAAATCAATAGATGTCCATAGCAGACAGAGTTGAACCATACATCTACTACATAATCTTGGTCTCGGATGAGTGCCAGATGGCAATGAAGTAGGTCTTAAGTGACCACCAAGGGCTCAAATGGATTGCTTTATTTAAAAAATGATGCTTTCAATTAAATGTCAAAGATAATTACATGGGAAACATCAGAGACCTTCAGAAGGAGGGCAGAAAGATTACATTCCACTAACCTAACACTCCATTACCAAACTTTCCATCTTTTGGAGTTTTGACAGAAACTTAATTGTTCCAGGAGAGAATGGCACTCCACATTCATGGAAAAGCACAAGAAAGAGGCTTTAGACTCTTTTTTCTCTAAAATTCTCTTCTCGCTTCATTTCATTCAATTGATCTTCAATCACTGATACTTTCTTCCAGTTGATCGAGTCGGTTACTGAAGCTTGTACATTTGTCCTGTAGTTCTCGTGTCATGGTTTTCATCTCTATCAGGTTGTTTATGGACTTCTCTCCATTGGTTATTCTAGTTATCCATTCATCAAATCTTTTTTCAAGGTTTTAGTTTCTTTGTGCTGGGTTCGTAGTTCCTCCTTTAGCTCTGAGAAGTTTGATCAACTGAAGCCTTCTTCTCTCAACTTGTCAAAGTCATTCTCCTTCCAGCTTTGTTCTGTTGCTGGCGAGGAGCTGCATTCCTTTGGATGGGGAGAGGTGCTCTGATTTTTTGAATTTTGAGCTTTTCTGCACTGCTTTTTCCCCATCT
>NW_016839845.1:0-1059 GCF_001698545.2 Rhinopithecus bieti
CATAACATTAGTTGTCTATTTGCTTTAGTAATGACCTAGGAGTGTTTATTATTTAGTAATGACCTAGGATGTTTATTGTCTACTTTATTTGTAATTGCAAAAAGCTAAATGTAAACCAGATACTTTTCTGCAGGTGAATGAATAAACAAACTGTGGTTTATCCATACAATAGAATCCCAGTTGTCAACAAAAAGAAACTATTGATTCACATCATGGTATGAAGGAGTCAAATGCATTTCTTTAAGTGAAGAAAGGAAGATCCAAAAGGCTACATAATATAAGATTCAATTTTATGGCATTGTAGAAAAAGAAATTACAGGCATTGATAATAATCAGGCCAGGCTTGATGGCTCAAGTCTGTAATCTCAGCACTTTGGGGTGCTGAGGTGAGAGGACTGTTTGAGCCCAGGATTTTGACACCAGCCTGGAAGCATAGCAAGACCTCCCTACAGGAGGAGGAGGAGGAGATGAAGAAAGAAGGATGAAGGAAGAAGGAAGGAGGAGAAGGAGGAGGGGGAGGAGGAGGAGAGGGAAGACAACAACAACTAAAGAATAATCACTGGTGCCAAAGAATAGATGAGGGTAGAAGTTAACTACGAATGGGAAGCATTAGATGATTTTTGGGGTAATGAAAGAGTTCTGTGTGGTACTGTGGAGATGACGACATGACTCTAGACTGTTGTCAAACTTCGTGGAACTGTACATCACGAAGAATAAATTTTCCTTTCAGCAAATTAAAAAAAAAAAAAAAAACATGATTTTGAGGAAATTCTGATAAAATGCAGGCAGTAAAAAATAGAGTTTAACCTTACTAAAAATGTATTATCTAACCTAACACTGTTGAAGAAGATTGGAATGAAAGGTCTTGATGTGTATCACTTTGAAAAACAGTGTTTTAATTGAATACTGCAAGACTCAAGAACTGAACACAAACATTGTATTCTGGTTAGTATTGTTTGTTTTTAAGAATATGGATTAGCAATTTTTAAGACTACTCTTTCTGTTAGTGTATATGTGTGTGTATTTGTGTACGTGTCTTTGTGTGTGTGTATACACACA
>NW_016839846.1:0-4583 GCF_001698545.2 Rhinopithecus bieti
GGCTGCCCATGCCCTCAGGGAGATGGGTTTACCTTCTGATGATCGGATGGCTTACAGAGGGCACTGCTTCTCTCCACAGAAGGAGGCTCCTGAGATCCTCAGTGGCTCCAACAAGTCCCTTGCCCTCCATCTGATACAAAACATCCTGGTGAGTAACTCGGGAGGCTGCAGTACTCCAGAGACACATGCACTTAACAGATAGCCCTGGGTCACACTCAGGGGGAGAGGCCAGGGGCACAGACACTCCTCACTCACTCAGTCATTCAATAGACCTTTCCTAAGCACAGGTGTATTAGTCCACTCTTGCACTGCTATTAAGAAATACCTGAGACTGGGTAATTTATAAAGAAAAGAGGCTTAATTAGCTTATGGTGCTGCAGGCTGTGCAGGAAGCATGATGCTGGTGTTTGCTCAGCTTCTCGGGAGGCCTCAGGAAACTTACAATCTTGGTGGAAGGCGAAGGGGAAGAAGGCACGTCTTACGTGGTTAGAGCAGGAGGAAGGAGAGAGGGATGAGGTGCCACACACTTTTCAATAACCAAATCTTGTGAGAACTGTATCATGAGAATAGCACCAAAGGAATGGTGCTAAGCATTCATGAGAAACTGCCCCTACGATCCAATCATCTCCCATCAGGCCTGGTCTCCAAAATTAGGGATTACAATTCAACATGGGATATGGTGGGGGACTCAGGTCCAAACTATATCAATAGGCCCATAAACCCAATCCACAATCCCCGACCTGGAAGAGCTCCAAAAACCCAGAGGCTTTTTGTAACCCACCCAGGAGCGGAACCGGACCTCAACTGATTTGTGGCTATCAGTCATTTTTGTTCCCACACATTTACTCATGTTATTTATCCCACTATTCAGATGTTTCTCTGTGGATGCATTAATGTGGGTTTTGGGGTGTTGCCCCCACCCTGAGCCTGTGTCATAACACACAGCATGGGTGATGCATTATCTACCTATAGTCTGAAAAGCTCTGAACGCTGAAACACACACAGGACTAGGGACCTGTATTCACCACACACCTGCCAGGCATCAGGCCAGGTTCTGGCAAGACCAGTCATTTACTCATTCATTCACTCATTTATTGTTCCATCACTCATTCATTCATTCACTGCACAAACTTAGCAGTATCTGGTCTTACTCTAGACACTAGGATACAGAGATGGATTGTTTTCCTTCCTTTCTTTTCTCCTTTTTCCATCTTCCTCTTTTTCCATAAACATTTATTCAGTGTGGACTCAGTGCCAATATTCATTTTGTTCACTTGTCCATGGAACACATGTTTAGTGAGAGTCCACATGCCCCTGCACTTCCCTGGGCACTGGGGTGCAATATGGGGTGGACGGAGATGACAAGACACTTCAATACAGTACACACGAAGCACAGCAATGTCCAAGGCCCTGTGGTGCACACAGAAGGGGACAGGCAGCTGTCTTGGGGAGAAGGATTTGGAGGATTAATGGAGCTTGTCTGGTGATGGAATGGGTGGGTGGATAAACTGGGAAGAACCAAGAGTACCAGCTGGGAGCAGAGGGTTGTGAAGAGATCAGCTGAGGGTTGGCTGCAGCAGGAGAGAATGCTTTCAGCTGTTATAAGCTATGTAATGAGCATACACTTCGTCCTAAAGACTGAGAACAGAAGGAAGAAGGACATGATTTGATTTCTATTTTAGGAAAAGCCCTCTGAAACTGGGCACGGTGGCTCACACCTGTAATCCCAACACTTTGGGAGGCCAAGGCAGGAGGATTGTTTGAGCCCAGAAGTTCAAGAATAGCCTGGGCTACACAGGGAGACCTTGTCTCTACAAAAAGTAAAAAAAATTAGGCAGGCCTGGTGGTATGCATTTGTGGTGCCAGCTACTTGGGAGGCCAAGCAGGAGGATTGTTGAGCCTGGGAGTTTGAGGCTGCAGGATCTCGCCACTGTACTCTAGTCTGGGCAACAGAGTGAGAGACTGTCTCAAAAAGAAAAAAAAAAAGAAGAAGAAAAACAGAAAGAAACACTACAGGCAGAGATCCCTCAGGCCCCCCTGGTAGAGAGGGATGTTTGATGAGTTGCAGCTGTCTGATGATGAATTGGGACTAAGGTTTGAGAGATATTGATGTTATAAATCACACAGTGGAATTCTCAGGTGGACTGGAGATGGCCTCATGGAGAAGATGCTCATTGATCTGATCTTTAGGGGAGGGGAACAACTGAGCAGAAGGACATTTCAAGTAGAGTGGGAAGTAGGTTGTGCGGGAAAGTGCAAGAGGAATGGAAGGGCATGTGTTTCTCCTAGGCACGGTAGCATGCTAGGGGCTGCTTTTTAAACAGTAAGTAGTTCTCTGATGCAGAAGGCATAGCCTTACCCCAGAACCCTAGGACTTTGCACTCTGACTGTCCTAGGGGGACTCACCTGAGAATCTACACAGCATCTATACCCACCTTGGACACCTCCAGCACCATGGGGTCTGCTGGTTATAGCCAAAGAGGCCAGGCCCTTACGCCATAGTCTGGACCTACTGCAGAGGCCTCCCTTGCTCTGGCCTGATTAAAAACCACCAGCCTCCTGAGGACCCCATAAACGAGTCTGAGCAGCATTATCCATGTGGTGTACACTGCCTCGCCTCCAAATTCCAAAGACACCCATCAAGGGCTGTGCTGCTGTCTTAGTGGTAGGGGTTTGAGCTGCAACACCTTTCCAGCATTTCCTAGAGCACCAGATCCCTGAATCTTCATGGAATTTACCATGCACTCTTTGCCATTAGTACCTGGGGGAAGTTGAGAGGGAGAAGCCTGGGAGGCAGGCTGTTGCCAGGTCAGAGAAGCATCGAATGTCCTATTAAGGCACTCAGCAATGGGACCTGGGGGAACCAACAGGACTGAATACCTACTCTGGGCCAAGCAGCATACTTCTCTCTTCACATCTCATATAACCCTCTACATCTCTACAGATGAGGAAATTGAGGCTCCAAGAGACCAACTAGCTTAGGTGAGATAATAGCTAAGGGCTGGAGGCAGTGCTGGTACCAGGAGCAGGGCTGATTTCATGGATGTTCTCCCTGTGTAGTCACAGAGGACCCTGTTGCTCAGAAGGGTCCTACATTTGGTGTAATGCTCCGTTGTCACCATCTTGAAATTCTTAATGATTTTTTGAACAAGGAGCTTATGTTTTTACTTTTCACTGAGCTCCACAGATGATGCAGCCAGTTCTGCCCAAGAGTGACTCATTCTGAGACATGAGAGAGAGCGGCCTGTGGTCAGGAGCATGGGATTTGGATGCAAATAGACTTGTGAAAGAATCATAATTCTTCCAGTTGGGCCCAACCACTTCAGCTCTCTGAGCCTCAGTTTCTTAATCTGTGAAATGGGACTAGTTTTGATACTTGCATCATAGGGTTGCTGTGTGGATTAAATGAAGCAATGTGGGTAAAGCATTCAGAATCATACCTGCACAGGTGAGTGTTTAACGTGTTGGCCACTGTGGTTGATCTGGATCTCCTATGACTACAGTTTTTTTTAACAGCACATCCCGCCTCAGTATTTGCACCTTGTGGCTAATGAATACTTCCATGACAAGCACTCCCTGGCTGAAATCCGAGACAGTCTTCTGGACTTGCTTGGAGATGTGTTCTTTGTGGTCCCTGCACTGATCACAGCTCGATATCACCGAGGTGAGTCTCTGAGAACCCCGCTCCAGGACCACAGCCCAGCCAGACTGGTGGCCACGGAGATCCATGTTGTCTACTGACCGGCTGCCTCCTCTGCCTCTGTTCCCTCACAGAGATGGTGTCTGTGTCTGGATGGGAACGTGCCATGGGGACCGGTGTCATTCACCTGCCTTTCAGAGTTTGGGAATGTTGATCAGTTGTTTCTGTTTCTTCCCCTTCTTCAGGACCATGTAGAAAATTCTCATCTCCCTATAATTTTCTGGGCACTGTCCCCTGGGATTTCTTCTTTCTAGAAATGTCTTCCCCAACATCTTAGCCATATGTAGCAATGGAACAAACGTTTTAGCTATAAGGAATAATGGAACTCCTAAAGTAATAGACTTTAATTCAACTATTTTAAAGGCAGACAAATACTCCACCCCGTAACATTAGATTCCACATTCTTCTCAAGTGCACATGCAACATCCTCCAGAATCAACCACATGTTAGGCCATCAAGCAAATCCCAATAAATGTAAAAGGATGGAAATCATGCAGAGTATCTTCTTCAACCACAAGGGAATGAAATTAGAAATCAATAACAAAAAGAAATCTGGAAAATTCACAAATACTTATAAGTGAACTGGCATACTCTTTTTTACATTTTAAAAATTGTAGTTAAAAATGTTTAATAAAAAATTTCCCATTTTAACCATTTTAAGTGTATAGTTCAATGGTATTAAGTACATTCATATTGTTGTACAACCATCACCGCTATACATCTTCAGAACGTTTTTATCATCCCAAACTGAAAATCAGTACCTATTAAACATAACTCCCCACTCCTCCTTCCCCCAGACCCCAATAACCACCATTCTACTTTCTGTCTCGATGACTGACGTTTTAGTTACCTTAGTGACTTTAGTTACTCAATGTAAATGGAA
>NW_016839847.1:0-3881 GCF_001698545.2 Rhinopithecus bieti
TGAGATGAAGTCTCACTCTTGCCCCCAGGCTGGAGTGCAATGGTGCACTCTTGGCTCACTGCAATTTCTGCCTCCTGGGTTCAAGTGATTCTCCTGCCTCAGCCTCCCGAGTAGCTGGGATTACAGGCACCTGCCACCACGCCTGGCTAATTTTTGTATTTTTAGTAGAGATGGGGTTTCACCATGTTGACTAGGTTGGTCTCGAACTCCCGACCTCAGGTGATCCACCCTTGACCTCCCAAAGTGCTGGGATTACAGGCGTAAGCCACTGCACCCGGCCAAAAAAAAAAAAAAAGACTTAAAAGCTGTTAAACTTGGCTGTGTGCAGTGGCTCATACCTGTAATCCCAGCACTTTGGGAGGCTGAGCTGGGCAGATTACGAGGTCAGGAGATCAAGATCATCCTGGCCAACATGGTGAAACACTTCTTTACTAAAATATAAAAAATTAGCCAGGCATGGTGGCGGGCACCTGTAATCCCAGCTACTCAGGAGGCTGAGGCAAGGGAATCGCTAGAACCTGGGAGGCGGAGGTTGAGGTGAGCCAAGATCGTGCCACAGCACTCCAGCCTGGCAACAGACTGAGACTCCTCAAAAAAAAAAAAAGAAAAAGAAAAAAAAAAGCTAAACTTATGAAATTTTAAAACTGACATATGGTAATTACGCCCTACCAAACATAAAATCTCTAATAAACATGGTATTCATTGGGAAGTACAAAGAGGGAAGAGGTCAGAGGAGCCCTGGAAGGTTAAGGAGTCGATCAAGGGCAAAATTACTTAAGCTACCAATCCAGGACTAAATGCCCTGAAGGAAATACAGCCTACCCTTGACATTCAGACAGAGAAACCTGAGTAAGAGAACTTAGGTTGAAGATCTCAGTGCCTCTCCAGCGAGGAAGCCCTGCCATTACGTCAGCTGGTTTCTGAGAGGCCAAGATGCCATATCCATCATCACTTTTAAAAAGGCATTGGGAGTGGGAGAGAGGGAAGGCATTAGGGCTTTCTATCTGGACTCCCAGCCTTCATGATTTCCTTATCTTTCAGTTGCCACTAATTTATCTTTGGCCTCACATGTACCAAAGTAATAGCTGGGGAAGGCAATCAAGAGTCTAACAGGGCCAGGAGTGGTGGCTTATGCCTGTAATCCCAGCACTTTGGGAGGTCAAGGCGGGCGGATCACCTGAGGTCAGGAGTTTGAGACCAGCCTGACCAACATGGAGAAACCCCATCTCTACTAAAATACAAAAATTAGCCAGGCGTGGTGGCACATGCCTATAATCCCAGCTACTTAGGAGGCTGAGGCAGGAGAATCGCTTAAACCTGGGAGGAAGAGGTTGCAGTGAGCCAAGATAGCACCATTGCACTCCAGCCTGGGCAACAAAAGCAAAACTGCGTCTCAAAGAATGAAAGGGTCTAACAGACGCCAGGCACAGTGGCTCACACCTGTAATCCCCGCACTTTGGGAGGCAAAAACAGGCAGATCACTTGAGGTCAGGAGTTCAAGACCAGCCTGGCCAACATGGTGAAACTCCCATCTCTACTTAAAAAAAAAAAAACAAAAAACCCTGCCAGGCATGGTGGAGGGCGCCTGTAAGGCCCAGCTACTCGGGAGTCTGAGGAAGAAGAATCGCTTGAACCCCGGAGGCGGAGGTTGCAGTGAGCTGAGATTGCACCAATGCACTCCAGCCTGGGTGACAGAATGAGACTCCATATCAAAAAAAAGAAAGTTCCTACATCTAGAGCCACTGACTACTTGCTACTGATGAAATGGTTCATTCTCAGGCTAGCAGTCCTTATGGGCATAGCACTACCTCATAAAAAACATTCCATCTCACAGGACTAGTGAACTATTTTAGGGATCTTCTGTGAAGATCCCAATCAACGAGGGTCAGAGGGCCACAGAGGGGCTTCTGAGCCTCTAAACAACCTGGCCTGTGAAGGTTTCTGCTGGGCTCCCCAAACCTCCAACCTTGGGGCCATAGTTCAAGAATACTACAAGACAGTCCTGCCCCAGATCATGCCTGCTTCATCTTGGCTAGCTCCCGCCTTGTGTGCTCATCATTCCGAAGATCCTTCTTATTCCCAACCAGGATGATGGGCACGTTGGGACAGAAATGCTTGACTTCCGGGGTCCACTTTTCTGGGATGTTTTCTGAAAAAAAAAAAAATGTAGAGAATTTGGGGATACATACAATTCTATCTTGAAGACTTTCCAAGAACCTCAGTGAAATTCAGACACTTTCTTTGTGGCTTCAGAAGAATGCTAGACATTTAATGAAACCCACTAGTTTCAAAACCATAAAAAAGGGCAAATATAATCCCTTTCCTTTAAACAGAGAACCACCAGCTTTTTCTCAGTACAGCCAAGAATGGTGCTGAGCATCTCTGTAGGTGGGGCCCAAGGAAGGGCTCTGGAGGAGCAAAAGATCCACAACACAAGGTAGCTTAACGGGGGTACTTCCTGCCCCACAAAGGCAGGCACGTTACAGGACATCCGTTACTGCTGGTAGATGATTCTGACATAGCTTACAGAAGGGGTGCCCACTCTAGGGCAGCAGGTGACCCAGGGTCTATATGCTCCTTTTCTAACTTGTTCATGGACTCTCAGCATAACTTCTACCCTATGGGATTTACTGGCATTTCAAATGGCTCAAGACTTTTGGCCGGGCGTGGTGGCTCACGCCTGTAATCCCAGCACTTTGGGAGGCTGAGGCAGGCAGATCACGAGGTCAGGAGATAAAGACCATCCTGGCTAACACGGTGAAACCCCGTGTCTACTAAAAATACAAAAAATTAGCCGGATGTGGTGGTGGGTGCCTGTAGTCCCAGCTACTCGGGAGGCTGAGGCAGGAGAATGGCGTGAACCCAGGAAGCAGAGTTTGCAGTAAGCCGAGATAGCGCCACTGCACTACTGGGTGGCAGAGCAAGACTCCATCTCAAAAAAAAGAGAGAGTGACTTTTTAAAATAACCAAAAGAGGCTAGGTATGGTGACTCGCACTTGTAATCCCAGCACTTTTAAGAAGCTGAGGCAAGTAGACAGTTTGGGCCTAGGAGCTCAAGAACAGCCTGTGCAACATGGCTAAACCCCATCTCCGGCCAGCACGGTGGCTCACGTCTGTAAGCCCAGCACTTTGGGAGGCTGAGGTGGGTGGATCACCAGAGGTCAGGAGTTCGAGACCAGCCTGGCCAACATGGCGAAACCTCACCTCTACTAAAACTACAAAAATTAGTCAGGCGCGGTGGCACACACCTGTAGTCTCAGTTACTCGGGAGGCTGAGGCAGGAGAATCATTTGAACCCAGGAGGTGGAGGTTGTGGTGAGTCGAGATCGTGCCACTATACTCACTCCAGCCTAGGCAACAGAGTGAGACTCTGTCTCAAAAAAATAAAAAACCCCATCTCCACAAAAACATACAAAAACTTAGTTTACTCTCAGGCAGGCAGATCGCCTGAGGTCAGGAGATCGAGACCAGTCTGGCCAACACAGTGAAACCCCATCTCTATTAAAAATACAAAAAAATTGCCAGGCGCGGTGCCTCACGCCTGTAATCCCAGCACTTTGGGAGGCCAGGGCAGGCGGACCACTTGAGGTCGGGAGTTGGAGACCAGCATGACCAACATGGAGAAACCCCATATCTTCTAAAAATGCAGAATTAGCCGGACTTGGTGTCTTGCATGCATGCAATCCCAGCTACTCAGGAGGCTGAGGCTGGAGAATCACTTGAACCTGGGAGGCAGAGGTTGTGGTGAGCTGAGATTGTGCCATTGCACTCCAGCCTGGGCAACAAGAGCGAAACTCTGTCTCAAACCAAACCAAACCAAACCAAACCAAAACAAAAAAACTAACCACGCATGGTAGTGCGTTCCTGTAATCCCAGCTACT